>NC_046662.1:95245280-95247508 GCF_010883055.1 Belonocnema kinseyi
TATTACTGTATTGTCTTTTTTGAAACGGTATTTCTCTTTTTCAACAGTGCGATTTTATATAAAAATATAATTTTATGCAGATTAAAAACCATGAAAGAAAGGAATCAAATTGGATAAAATCCTAAAAAATAAGAATCGGATGAAAACTAAAATCCTTGAAAAGGATCATGCAGTAAAAAAATCTAAGATTTTAGAACGGCTTTTCCATTAAATTTAGCATCATTTTTCAAAATATAAACATTTTTGGCCTCTTAATTTAGACAATATAAGACAATATGTCTCTCACCTAGCAGAATCATAAAAATCGGAGTCATTTTGTTCTAATCTTTAGGATAATTGATCGGGAACTTATGAAAGTGTAATAACATCTTTTTAAATCAGAAAACAAATATTGTCGATAATTGGCATTAAATCTTAAGTTTACAAATATTACATTTCAAATACTAACACGGGCACCAACATTATAAGACGCAAAAAATAAGGTCAAATTACAACTTCAGTTGAATGTGCCAAATCAAAAGAAGATCTTTTCGTGTCAATATAAGTTGAAAACTTATATTCAATTGAATTAAAAGATTCTCTTGTTCTGGATAAAACTTGATAGTCTGAATTGAAATTAATTTAATTGAAATATACGAATAAAGGATTTTCCCCATTAAACGTTATACTTTGTACCATATGCAAATGTTTCAAATTAAGATCTGCCTTCTTCTCATTTCACTAAATAGACTTAAATGAAATCGATGTACCCTTTTATCTTTTATGTAGAATATAAGAAAGTAAATGAGTTACCGCTTCGTTATAGAAAAAAACTACCCAACCTCGTTAAACTTTCCTATGAGGTTGAATCAACTGTAATAAAAGGTGGTAGTCCGCCGTTGATTTTTTTTCAGGGAAATATCTTTATGGCGTTATGTAAGTATTTTAAGCAAAAATTAACAAAGTAAACCATTACAGAAAATAATCGATTGAACCCCTTTTTTAACATAAAAAGTAGAAGGGCCTTTTCGACGATAAAGTATCATCCACTGAACAGGATTTAATTTTTTAAAAACATTTGACAATACTTTTCTGATATCTTTTTTAAAAAAATAGCTTTTTCTTCATTACAATTTAAAAAAGTAGACAACATGGCGCGATCCTACAAGAAAGAGTTTCGGTGCGCATTTAAATCTATTATTAAATTAAATTAAAATATAATGGTAAATAGAAATTCCTTCCCACACCTCTTTTTCCTCTTTCCACCTCTTTCCATTCACCCTATTCCCGTTCATCTCCTTACCTACCACACCATCACCAACCTCTCCTTTTCCACCTTTCTCCCCTTACTCTATACTTTTACTACGTATTTTATCCCATCTCATGACAGCCCTCGCCTCACCCCTCCATTATTCCTTTCCTTACATACCAATCCCCATCCCATCTCGTGACGCCCATCGTTTTGGCCTTCCTTTATGAATTCTCCCACACACTCCTCCCCCATACCCACGATTTCCACTTTCTTCCCCATCTCGTCTCATCTGATGACACCTCTCCCTTCTTCCTCGCCCCCTCATACTCCACCCCTTCTCATTTATTTCCAGTCCTTCAAACATCCCATTTCATGACACCCCTCGCTTCACGCTTCGCTTATTCCGTACCTTCCCACCTCTATATTGCAGCATTTTCCAACACTCCTATACCTTCACCGCCCCCTTCTACCTTCCTAACCCTGCTCATTATCCACTTTCTTTACTCCTCCTTCCATCCATCTATTCCACTTTTTCTATAAAGATCCACCTCAACATTTGCTAGAGGTTCTTATTTTCAGCTTATACTATTCTTTGGGATTCTTAATATTTTTACCTAGATGATGTGCGAATTATAAATATATACATAAAATTTGAGCCCATTACCCAAAATATTTTGGATGTTACGTGCAATGCACATGGAGCGTTAAATTTAATTGTTAGAGCTTCCGTTAAGGGCTACGAAACTAAAAAAAGGAAAAAAGTGCATTTAAACGTAACAGTGAAATTTAAAAAAGGACCTGATCGATTAGTTTTTATTGTTTGCTTAAAACATTGAAAATATACATATTTCAACGTAACGAGTAATTAATTTGTATTCTCTTTATTCATCTTTCAATATGTATACCAGGTGTATACATATGAAACCGGTATTTTTTCAAGAAAAAAACACATTTATTTCAAGAGAATGATAACAAATATTTTATTCAAAGTATGCGC
>NC_046662.1:95247608-95250368 GCF_010883055.1 Belonocnema kinseyi
GCTTTTTCTAGGTCAACAAATGCACAGAAAACTTTTTTTCCTACTCTCAAACTTTTTTCTGTTATTTGCCGTAAGCTAAATATTTGATCCGTACATGACCTGATGAGCAATATTAGGTTTTGGACATCAATTCATTAGTCTTTAAATGCGCTCATATGCGACATAAATTTTTTTTGAAAATCTTGAAAATTGCCCAAGATATGGAGAATGCAGAATTATAAAAATATTCTTTGACAATATTACAAATTATTTCTATTAACATAATTATTTTATACTTATAACTGGTCGATTAAAAGGACTAGGTTTTTCGTCTTTAAAGTGACATTATTCTTTGTCTTTCTATACTTTCTTTTGCATTCCTTCATTTTTTAATTCCTCTCAATACGCTTGCATTAAATTTTTGTAAGTCGATTAAAAGGAATAGATTTTGCTTTTTTTTACTCCTTGGTGGAACTTTCGACGGAGGAAAATGCACGTATTAAAGGGAGTTAAAATTCTGAATTTTTCTGAATTCTTCTCGTCCTACCGGGTACACATTCAGTAATTTTCAGTTTCGCACCTCGAACGAGAATGCAGATTGCATTCACGTCGCGTAATTTCTTCGAAGTTTGCAAATAAAATCGAGATCCGTGATTAAAATCAACCTTATTTCAGTAATCAGTATGAACATCGCACTTAGTTCATGGGAAATTATTACTTTTAATTTAACTTTACTGTTGTGAATACATTTTTTTTTCTTCCTGCCTAACCTAAAATCACCACGTGGTGTCCAAAATAAAAATTGCTACGAGATTCTATTATCAGTGTTTGACATTTACTCCAATTTCTTTGCAAGAATTGGTTAAATTGATTTGATTTCTAAAGTTGACCGTATTCTTTACGATGAGCCTTAAGGGCATGTGATACTTAGAACATTGTCGACTTTACCAGTTTTAGGTTCTCCCGGCTTTTTTTCTAGAATAATAAATATTTGTCTTAAAAATTTGGGAAATGATAGCGAACATGCTAACGGACGTCCCCGCACACTTTTTTTGTGTTTTTCTTTATCAAAAATTTTTTTATATTGCTAACAATGTGCGTGTATATTTCGAGGTTATGTCTGTTACAATTCACCCGAGCGTTACTTCCAAACTACACAATATTTTTGGCCGGAAATTTTGGACTTACAAATAAACATAGTAACTAATCTCCCGGAACTAACCTTGTTAGCAACCAATCAAAAAAGTTTATTTCAAAAATAATTTCCAGATTATCGGAAAGGCAGAGATGAAAAACAACGTAACCTCAAAATAACGCATATGCATAAAATTTTTATTTAGTACAATAAATTTTTTTTGTTATTTTCCCTGAAAAAAGAATCTGGGGACGACCGTTATGATATTTTATACAATCTCCGAATTCAGTTTTTAAAAAATTTTTCATTTTTGTGGAGAAAAAGCCGGGGAAACTGTAAGTATCACATTTCTCACCTGAAGCAACATTTCTTACCGCTTTGTGGCCGGATTACCCGACTGGATCCCGGTCGGTATTCAAGCCGGGATTTGAGCAGTTCACCGTGACATTTTTAGCCGGATCCCGGGCAGTTTCCACGACCAGCGCCCGGTTCAAACCGGGGCTATCCAGCCGGGAGGCGGCCGGATCCTTTATTGGATTCCTACACAGGTAGAAGTGAACTTTCAAGAAGAATAGAGCTTCCTCAATTGCTTACTTTCAAATCATCATTATAAAACTCAGAATAAAGAAAATTTATTTGTAAAAACGGAAAATTCGCACTGAATTTACTATTAAGCTAAATAGGTTCTTGATACCGGACTGGACATTTGAAAGGTCCTGAATTGAGTTCCTAGAAGTGCGTTCGCGGAGAAACCATTTAGGGAAACTTTTAACATATTATATGGATTTTACATGGCGAATGACGAATAAGGAAGTTTTGATGCAAATTTTATGGCAGATTTATCCATAAATGATATAATATAGTTTATATAGTAATATAATATAGATATAGTATAATCGTTACCAATGACTATGGTAAACTAATATTGCGTTTGGAAAAAATAGGCGTATAATTTTGTATCGTGTATATATCTATATTAATGCTCATAAAAGTTTTCCACAAAGTGTGCCAAGAAGTTGGCATATTTTTACCATACTCGATGGGAACGGTGCGGAATAAATACCCTACCAACGTAAAGTATACCTCATACCTTATTTGTCGCTAATCCCGTCCAACCCATATGAAGACATTAGAATGACAACTGGGTAAGGACCAAATTTCAAAATTCCATTTTTAACGATTTCAAGTAATTTAGGATTAAAATTTATCGATAAATATTATGAATATGTAAATATTATTTCTCCTTACCCTCGAAAAAATGAATTTTTAAGTTATGAGAATTACAGTAGGGTAAGGAACATTCTGAATTTCCGCTGTAAAATACAGTAAATTAAACACGAAAAATCACCTTCCAGAAACATTGTAAATAATGGTCACATGTTTCTATAATTTTAAATAAATTTTCCATCATGCAGTATAGAAATAATTTTATTTTCTAGGACAGTTTTTAAAAATCATATTTTCATACATTTTTAAATTTCAGTGTAAATATTTGTCTAAATTTTGGCATATAAAAACTACGTATACTGCACGAAGGAAACTGTGGGTGCTCCTGAAAAGAAACTTGTATGTAACGTAAGCTTTGAAAGATCATTCACTATAAACTATGTACTAAGCTATACATTTTTGCGCTTGTCCCTTTTCAA
>NC_046662.1:95250468-95259057 GCF_010883055.1 Belonocnema kinseyi
TGGATCAATCTGAAAAATCTCTATCCCATCCACACACTACTCCTTTCCCCTGCCGAGTGAGTCACCCCTACCCCGAAAGGGAAATGGCTTAATGGTGTAATAGTAACTGTTGAAGATTTAACCCTTGCGTTATACTGCCCCACTCCCCTCATATGATATATTCGTTAATTAGCTTGCGCAAAATTTTGTAGTGGAGGTGCATTTGAGCGCATTTGAAGTTATGACAGATAGCTATGATAAATTTGAAAAAATGTTATTAGTTTATAAAAATAACGCCAGCCCCCCCCCCCCCTATTTTAATCGCAGGTAACTCGGTTAACAATGTGGCGCAATATATTTCTTTTATGTCGCATATAAGTGTATGTGAAAATCTTCAAGGCCACGTGAATAAAACTTAATTTTTGGCAAAACAAATCAAATTTCTTCAAATATTTATTATTCACAAATTTAATTTCAAAAAATATATAGCGTAAAAGTTATAATGAATACTTACTCTAAAATTTATTTCCATCATAGAGTTTGTGTATGTTGCATATTAACTCTGCCTCTGCTGTTATTAGCAAATTCTTGTTTGTCTTTGTTAGAAACTATGTTTTACAGTAAGTTCCTTGAATGAGACTATGATTACATTAGATTAATAAACCTAATATCTTTACAATAGTAGATTGTGTATGTATTGATGTTTTAAAAGGGTATAAATATATGATGCGACGCCTATGTGACGAATTATGAACGATTTATATTAGGAGAAAAAAGTAACCATTAATCCCAATAGAGAAATTGCAATCGGAGAACATGCGCTTTAACTATGTCTGTAGTTATTGATGTACGTGCTGTAAAGCTAAGCTTCAACGATGACAGAATAAATTTTAACTTTCCCGCCCACTCCGATACTCATGCAATTCTCTTCCGAGCCATTTCTTCCCCTCCCTTGTTCTGTCTTTCCTCTTTTTAAACTTCCCTAACTCCATTTCAAGGTGAAAAACGGGAGTTTAATGGAAGCTCTAAAATAAGGTCGCAGCATCTGGTGGACAATGCGGAAATTAATACATTTTATTTCGTATGAGAAATGCGAGTTTCAGAAGCAAATACTTCATTCATGACGTCACATTATTTCGCAAATTATCAGAAACGTGGGTAAAGTTTTGAAATACTTTTACAATTCTTAAATATACTTTGTATTTATGTGTGCAAATAAAACATAACAAGTATGCAACTTTATATTTTTTAAATATTCAGATTCGATTTGTGTAAAATATACAATTTAATTGAGTAAATAAATGTTTTTAAAGTCTATATAATGCATATCTAAACATTTTGGCTCGTATCTAAAATAAAGTCCTGGGTAAATATGCAGTTTGTCAGTTCAAATTATTGGGGCATTCTATTTCATATGAGGGAACTGCCCAAAACAAACTTTTTTCGATTTTATTTAAACTGCAGGTCAAAGAATAACTGAAGTTAAATTTTCTTGCATGTAAAATTTCCCGTTGATAAAATTTACATGCTATTTGGCGAAAGTTTATTCCTTATCAGTATCCTCAGCAGCAATGGGAAAACGACAAAGTATGAGTGAATTCGAGTTATAAATCGGTACACCAGATTTAAAACTATACAGAAAAAACAAAAGTTAGAATTTGTTGCAGGTAAGACTTGCAAGCGGTTAAAAATTAAACATATTTTGGCAGAAAGTTTCACTGAGGTTAGGAGAATAATTCTGATCTCGTCTACTGCGTCACGATAAAGTGAGCAAATTTCGGTAACACATGTTCAATCAACAACAGAAAATATGAAAAAAATTTCTTATTGGTATATCTCCTCCGAAATAAATTAGACTATTCTAGACGTTCTCTCCACTTTAATGAAGTTAAACGACGATAGATAGCGCTGGCATCGCAAATTCTCTCTACATCGCAAATAAAAATGGAGCGGTTATAAGGCGAAAGATTATCCAGGCACGCCTAAAAATTGGAAGTTATCTTCGATTCGTGTAAACTTTATCCGGCAAAGGGATAGGCGATTTTCTGGAAAAGATCGATTCATGCATCGATCCAGGATCGAATTTATTAAGATCGATTCAGCAAAAAAAATGAATAAGAAGAATCGATCTTTTAAGATCAATAACGGACGTCCCCACACACATTTTTTGTGTTTTTTTAACAAAAAAATTCTTATATTGCTAACAACGTGCCTGTATATTTCGAGGTTATGTGTGTTACAATTCACCCGAGCGTTAATTCCAAACGACACAATATTTTTGGACGAAAACTTTGAACTTACAAATAAACATAGTAACTAATCTCCCGGAACTAACCTTGTTTGCAGGCAATCAAAAAAGATTATTTCATAAATAATTTCCAGATTATCGGAAAGGCAAATATGAAAAATGACGTAACCTCAAAATAATGCATAAATTTTTTATTTAGCACAATAAATTTTTTTTTATTATCCCTCGAAAAAGAGTTCGGGGACGTCCGTTATGATATTTTATAGCATCTACGAATTCAGTTTTTAAAAATTTTCATTTTTGTGGAAAAAAGCCGGGGAAACTGTAAGTATCACATGCCTTTAAAGATCGACAAAGAGAAACATTTTATTCCTTTTCCCAAATAAAAATATTACATCATATTACCATATTTTGTAGAAAGTAATACACAATACCCACCTCATCTTTGATAATATATAAATATAATTTTATTTACCTTATTCCTTTTTCTGTCTACTGAAATATACTAGTCTGTCATGATCCAACAAACTATGGTGTAACAATAAAGGATTAAAAAAGAGGTCTATTCTATTTCGAAACTTTGTTAATAAACATTTTGAGCGTAGATTGCGCTTGCGCTTAGATTTAGATGCAGTTTTGGGCACAAAAGGAAAAATTATAGGAAAGGGCAATAAAAATAAAAAATTTTCGCTGTGGTCATGAAAGTATAGGAGGGAGAGATAAATAAAAGAATCGTTTTTTCGATTTTGGGGGTAAAGAATCGATCCAATACAAAATCGACTCGTGAAGAATCGATTCAAAAAATCGATATTTTGAGTGAAAAGATCGATCTTTGAAGAATCGATCCAGAATCGTCCATCCCTATCCGACAAAGTTAATTTTTATTGCGGTGAATCTTTCACCCGTAATCGATGTAAACTTTATCTTTCGTTTTTTCTGTGAGTAAATTTAATTACTATAGGACCTTAATGTACGTGTAAAACCTTAAGTCACTATATTGCATGTTTACCGAGATATAGGGGATTGTGGTTGGTGCACTTTGGTGTACAGGCCACTTTTCAGTGCAATGTTTTTGAGTCAAAACCAAACTAAATAAAATTTTTAATTTACAGATTCAAAACTAAATAAGACTAGCTTTACGATAACAGTAAGTATTTATAAAAAATAAATATGTTCCTATAGTTTTCTGAAATTGCAAATAAAAATTTCGAATATCTTAAAACACGTATCCCCCGATATTGATGAAATGCTTGTTAAAACGCAGCTTGGAATTTCTAATTTATAATCTTGAATGGATATAATGTATAATTCAGGATTTTATGATATATTAATTACAATCAATATAGATTTGCAAAAGTCAAGAAATCTGAATTTTATTTAGAACCTGGCCCCCGCCCGAATCAAATTCAGCGTTCCTCTTTGGTTTTTAATTTCATTCTGGTAGTTCTGAATTCAGACTGCTCATGTTTTGCAACTATATTTATTTTGATTATTAATTAATGCATTTTCTCAAAATCTGAGGTTACGTGTTTTGAGCTGTATGGAACTTACATTTTCAACTGCGAATACTAAAGAAAGGAAATATATTTTGGGGAATGTCCATCACCGTCTTTAAGTTAGGAAAATTTTTTTTCGAATTCGTTAGTTGCGAAATTCTTTGGGTTTAAATATATAAATATATAAAATGGAAAAACATACAATAGTACTTTAGCACTTCACATTTTTTTGATCTAAAACGGGCATTGAAAAGAAAAAAAAGTTAAATAGCTGTAAATTCATTGTCGATTGTAACGGAGAGTGCTCACTGTGCTTTCCGTGCGATATATTTTTATAGGGTTCTCTTAAACCTCTCAACTCGCTACTGTTCAACGGGAAATTTGGCGAACTTTCAAATACTTTTCAAGTAAATTTGCATAACTTGTTTTTGATTAATAATTCTTCAAAATATAAAACTGAGCGAAACTCTGATGAAAACTAGAAGTTAGAACCTAGAATGAACAATGGGAGGTTCGCTGTTGTCTGGAGAATGGCAGATTTACGAGCATAACACGGCTAGTACTATCTCTACTATGAAGTTATGTTAAGTGATTTTTAATTGCCTCACATGAATTTTTACAAAAAAAAACAGGGGAAAAAATAGGCATAGTTTGACGTGCCAATTTGGCAAGAACTGTGCTGTCACACAATTGAAATGATATTAATTTATTATCAAAGTTTAAAAGGAGAAGAATATATTGTTATAATTATAAACGGTATACTATTAAACTTTAAAAAACATCATGTGATAACATCTGTAAGAGAAATACGTATTTGCTATTCACATATGATTGATTATTCACATAAATTTGTATGCGAATGCTGATGAATAAACCAGAAACTTTTTTCATTTGTTATTTAAATTTGCGTTAGCTGGACTCTGTGGAACACATTCGTTTGGAGAAAATTTTATACATATCCTGAACGAATTAGAACCCTCGTTAGTGGAGAGAGTCTGAATCAAGAAGAGAATGGCCATGTATAACGTTGTCTTGCCCATGGCAAATGAAAATAAATAGCGTTTCTGTATTGGAGAAGATTAAACATAGGATTGAGTGTAACACTAAATAACCACTTTCCTTGATTCAAGCTCTTTACATTTCGCTCTGGTAAAGATAAAACATATGTGCGCGAGAATCTATATATGGAATATCGCGAAAATGTATTTTAATTGGAAATCTGCTTATAAATGCTTTTGCTTTTTTAAGTACATACAAACTTTTTTCATATTTATAAAAATGTCTTGAACATTTAATAACTCTTTATTGGCCGAGTTTAAATTTCAACTATTGGAACACAACTCATTCTATATGACTGATGTAATTAAAAACTAAATTATTTACCGTTTTAATTATATTTAATTATATACCGTTTTTTGTAACAGTGTATATTCCATATCATAAATATCAAAAAAATTTACAGATTCAGCTGCTGTTTCTAGGTCGGTGTGTTAACATTATTGTACAACGATATTATTTTCGCAACGTAGCTTTACCCGAGAATTCAAACCAATTTTTTGGCATGAGAAACCATATTGTCGCCATGTGCTTAATTTTCCGGTTCTGTGGGTGTTTTCCATGACGTGACTTTACACAATGTGAGCTCGATATTGAGTGTAACATACGCACATCATAAACAATATATTATGAAGAAAGATATTTAAAATACTTCGTAAAATTATAGATATTGAAATATTTTATGCTAAAAGGGATGTTACATTTCAGATTACTTGGTATTTCAATATACAGTCAAGAAATACAAATGAGAAAATGAGACAGTATGTTATTTTTGAGTTATTTTTATTCGCTCCTCGAGATAAGTTTTAATAGATTTATTGACGTGCATTTGACCTTTCAATTTTCCCCTTTCTGTATGAATATGAAAGCGACGCTCATCCAAATGGAAAATTGGGAACGGAATGGGAAAGCGGATTTCCCTGTCTTTCTCTTTTACGTTTGATAAAATGATAGAGATAACCATCCGCCCACCGCTTTTTGCGGTTTTCTGCTTCATGAACCCTCACATCAACTTTCTGTCACGAATTAAAATTCATACAAAGAGAACCATCCTTTTGTTTTACAGTTATTATTTTTCAAATAATTCGCACCAATTGGAGATCAACTCCAATTAAGTGAAAATTATACAAAACCTTTTTTTGCCTTATAGCCGTTCATTAGTTTCTTTTTATGTATATGAAATTGAAGTACAGCGTTGCGTGATTATACTCTGATTTTTAACCCTTTTTTATTCACCTGTTATAAACAGTTTTGTACGAAAGTCAAAATGTAAAATTGGATATCGTATGAATATCATTTGTATAATATACGTAGCTGGCTCTGGGCACGTATCAGTGGTTATTTGAATATTTATTTTCTCCTAACCAAATTGTTAAACAATATAAAAGTTCAGCAATATGAAAGAGATTGCCATCTATTCTCTGATCTGTTTTTGAATATTTTCAAAATGTAATACATTTTATATATTGCCTTCCGAAACGTCCGATCTTAGATTAGTTGTCCGACCATCGGTAAATTTACCCTAGCACCGTAGCACAGAAAAAACGAAAGATAAACTTTACATCGATTTCAGGTGAAAGATTCAACGCAACAAAAGTTAACCTTACTAGATAAACTTTACATGAATCGAAGATAATTTCCCGGATTTTAACCTTGCCTAGATAATCTTTCGCCTCATAATCGTTTCATTTTTATTCGAGATGTAGCGAGAATTACGACGCCAGCGTTATCTATCATTGTTTAACTTCATTTAATTTGAGAGAAATGGGGATTTCCATCTGGCAGTTGCTTTTTGCTAAATTGTATTATTATATAAGTTCTAATTCGTCCACAATAGTGTGATTTATTTCGGAAATTTGAAAAACTAATTTTGTAAATTTTGAAATTTTATAAAACTAAGGAGAAATTCGTAATCAGTGAACCCAACAACCCTTATTTGGATACCCACCACGTGTTATATTCACGTAAAACAATTTATCTGAAATAGGCAGAAGAAGCGCACTTTATCTGCCCGCGCAGCGGCAGTAAAATATCACTTTATTGAACTGCAACGAGCGGCACTTAAAGTGACAGCATGGAGGAAGAAGTGAGTGAGAAGTGAAAGAAAAGTGAAAAGAGTGAAAAAAAGAGTGAAAAGAATTCATTTTAAACCGAAGTTAAACTACGAAGTGAAATCTGCACTTCTAACGTCACCTCGCACGTGTGCGTATGCGGTAGAATCAAGCGCTGTTTTAAAGAAAAAGAGCTCTTATTCTGCCTATTTCAGATAAAGCATCGTATGCACCACAGCAGTAAAGTTGTTTTTTACGGCCTAGGTACATAATCTACTATTAATGTGTGAAAATTCTCATTTCATCCGCCATATTGGATTCGCCATCTTGAAAAGTTGTAAAACTAATGAGAAATTTGTAATCAGTGTCCTCGAAAATCCTTATTTTGATACCCAACACGTACTGTGATCACGTAACTGCAGGTGGACGGCTGCAAAAAAACTTGGCCCTCAGTTGGGCTTCTCATTGTGCACTATATTTGTTGCGGTCCCAAGCTACGGTCACTCACAATGAGTTGAATGGTAGAGTAATAATAAGTTAATGAATATATTAGTCCTTTTTGGGTGGAACCTGTAGCTGATGTTAGGTTTTCTCTACTTTAAATCAGGAAACTTTAAAGCCTCAGAGCAACAGCTATAAATTTTTTTTTTGCTATTTAAAAAAATATGGGTAAATTTATTTGCCTAAAAGAACGATTTAGTCAAAATGCCCGCTGAAATTTCTCTCCTGAATTATTTGGAAGTGATTCGTATCGCATCCCAGAAATTCACTAAAAGAGAATTATTTGTAATTCCATAAATTATTAGTGATTAGGGAAAGAATAATTATTAACTGTCTACTGCAAAGCAACATTAACGAGATTATTCAATTCATTTATAACAAACTTGAGATTTTGTTGAATGATTGATTAAGCTGCCTTGAATTTCATTACCACGAAAATTAAAAAGACCCTTTTGAAAATGTCGACATTTTCGAAAATTTTTGTAATAATGTTTGGAATATATATATAGGAGGAGGCTGCTGAAACAGTCGGACTTGACTTCAGAATTAGGGGTGAGCAAAATGCATCAAATCTTATCTATTTCGAGTACTCACTCCTGAAAACCCGGATTAAGAAAGCACAAGAGAAAAACTTTCGTGAACAGCTCCTCGATAAGAGGATGCACGGTATCTCCCACATAAATGTGAAGGATCAGTCCATGTCTTGTGAGCTAACGTTTGCTGTCCTTAAATCGCCCGGATTGAAGTCTGGTACAGAGGGTTTCATTTTTGCATGCCAAGACGGTGACATTTCCACCTTAACATACCGTCGCCACATTTTGAGCACACCCCGAGCATTTAGCTCACATACTACGAGTATCTAGTTGTCCAATTCACGCGGGAATGACCTACATTCAAAGGCACAATGCGGCACTAAGAGTGCTTTATTACCATCTCTGTCACTCCTACGGCATTCACCTTAATATCGCTCCTCTAAATGCTCCTAGGGAAATTGAGTCAATTGTCGAGAATGGGAAGTGCCGCATATACTGGAACTTTATATTCTCGACAATTGTTTCTGTTGCTCACTTAAGGCCTGACATGGTTCTTCTTAACTTCGAGAAGCGAACCATGTTCGTTATCGAATTTTCGGCACCAGTTGACAAAAACATCATACACAAGGAGAATGAAAAGAAAGAGAGGTATCGAGACCTTATAAGGGAGTTGCAACGATTGTACCCGGAATATTCTGTTAAACTGATCGTCCTTATCATCGGCG
>NC_046662.1:95259157-95262120 GCF_010883055.1 Belonocnema kinseyi
ACTGTAACCACCTATCTCACGGTTGTGAGACGTGGTTGTGGCTGAAATTTTACCGCGATTTCGCTGGAAGTGGGTGCAATTTTTCAGATTAGCACCCGCTTCGGGCGAAATCCTGCGGTTGTCCTTATGACAAATTTTTAAATATATATATATATATATAATTATAAGTAATGATTCACTTTGCATTAAATTTTAGTCTATAGTATGTATTAATGACATTTATTGATTTTCCTTTATTCGTAATTTAGATCTGCAGGGTTTCTACTCATTAATCGGATATTCGTATGTAAACGCGTATGAATAAGCACGTTTTCAACCATTTTTGTTTTTGAAAACTACTGCATTTAATGGGACAAACTTTTTTTCCTCGAAAGGTATGACCTAGGAAACTATAAAAAAATATGTTACTATTAAAAAATATTTACTTATTTATTCATAACGGTGATTTTACACCAATCAAACAAATTTTGAAACTGCTGGTGCAGATAATTCCGGCCCTCCTGGATGTCAGAAACAGAAAAACGAAAAATATTCTTAATCTGCGACCCCCTCGTTATGGCTTGAACCTCATTTTTTATATTTTAATGTCAATTAATAAAATTGCGGCATTTTTTGCAACATTAATAAAAAAAATGCATTTTTGCGCTATAAATGAGGGAAAATTATAGGTTAGAATCAAAATCTTAACATGATCGAGGTTCAAGCTAAATCTTTAAGTGTGCTGAGTATTGTGTTAAAATTTCAATCTGACTGGTTTAGTCGTTTTTGAGAAAACACCTGCGCCAGGTGCAAAAATGTCGTTTTGAGAAAAACGCGTTTAAAGTTTTTCAAGGATCCTGACTTGTTTAGATTTAAAAACTTCCAATTAAAGAAAAAGGCCATTCAGGGCTTCCTAAAACCCTACTTAAATCGGGAGAGCTGTTAACTTGTATGTACTGGGTGTCACAAAACAGCGGAACAGGCCTTTATCTTCTTAAGTGAGTCATTTTTTACAAAGGTCAAGCTCATTCCCGTAGTAAATTAGGAACCTGGTGGTTACCTTAGTTTTGACCTTGAGGATGACCTTCATGGTTGTTTTAAGTTAAACAGTTTTTTTTCATGGAGACGCTCGTTTTTGACACTGGCAATCGAAAGAACGGAAAATTTTACATTTAAACATGCACTGCCGTCATATGTTCCGGATAACCTTAAAGGTCACCCAAAAGTCATTTGATCTCAGACAATGCTTTGATGACTATAAGAACAGCATTAGTGGAAAATATATCATAGCAGACAAACTTATGTAAGTATCACGCTTTGATGAGAGTCTAAGCTTTGACCTTGGCCTTGACCTGGTGGCCGTTTGAGGGTCATGACCGCTCAGGTTGGGTAAGTGAGGTCAATTTTTAGCGATAACGAAAAGCATTAACCAAGGGGTTATTGAGGTCGCTAAGGATGAATCTGTATGTGATGAATGGGACTTTGGTTTTGACTTCAGGGGTAATCTTGATGACCTTCATACTTATTTCAAGGTCAACTTTCTTTTTTATAATGAATAGCTTCATTTTGTCACCGACAATCGAAAAAAAATTGATCTTGAAATAACCATGAAGGTCATCAAAGTTATCCCCAAGGTCAAAACAAAGATCACATTCATCACATACAGATAGTAATCACATAAGATTCAGCCTCAGCGACTTCGAAAACCCCTTGGGTAATGTTTTTTGTTAAGGCTGAAAATTGCACGGAAAAATATTTTGGAGGCGAACGAGTGAATCGAGAATATAATCAACTTAAAGAATGTGTCCGCTTAGATTAGGTAAATCGTTTAGTTAGTTTGAATTGAATATTTAGTTCCTTTATATAAATTGTTCTCGTGATGAGTAATTTTGACAAAGTTGCTAAATTCGAGATTTTATTATTTTCGACAGATTGGGTATAATTTTATTATTTTTAGATTGTAAAAACATTCAATTGTCATAGAAATATATTAACTTACAATAGTCAATTTTTCGTCTGGTATCAAGAAAATGAATTTCCCTGAAATCCGTATAACGCATTTGGATATCAAGTTTGTTGTTATTCTTGCGTTTCTTAATATTTCAATATAGTTTCCGCCTAGAATCAAAAAACTTGTGAATTATTAATACCGCAACACAAACTCTATTTAATATTAACATTCGGACACATTTTAAGTGGCAAAAAGCGTTTAATTATCTAAACTATATTTGAACTTTCACTGCTCCCGATTAGACTGTCACATTTTATTTCGCTGCTCTCATAATGCACCGATGCTCTTCCAACAATTCCTTCAGACACCTATTTTTAATATCTCTATTATAGCTATACTTATTAGGGGTTTGACTATACGATATCCCTGGTATAATGAAAATGGTCAAAGATATTCATTTTCGCTAATCCAGGGATCTTTCTAAAATCCTTCGTTCGTTTTCAGCTAAATGTTTAGCTATAATAAGGAATAATATCCCTGCCACAGCTCAATTTTTTTAGCGTGTGACCTCACTTACCCGACCTTAGCGATCGTGATCTTCAAACGACTGCCAGTTCAGAGTCAAGGTTTTAAAAAAATCTCTTCTTATAGCTATCAAAACATTGTTTGATTTGCAATGATCTTAGGGTGACTATTAAGGTCATTCGGAACTTATGACCTCAGTGCATGTTTGAACGTAAAATTTTTCGTTCTTGCGATTGCCGGTGTTAAAAAGAGATGTTTTCATCTTTAAAAAAACTGTAGACCTTGACACAACCATGAAGGTCATCCTTAAGATCAAAACTAAGGTCACCGCCAGGTTCCTAAGTTACTACGGGAATGAGTTTGACCTTGGTGAAAAATAGCTCACTTAAGATGATACAGGCCTGTTTCGTTACTTACAGTCTGTCAAGTTAAAGCGTGGGTGGCTTTACTCGCAGTCGGTAAGGTGTATCGACATGATTTTGGTGTCAAAATATTAAGAAGAGCTCCC
>NC_046662.1:95262220-95269968 GCF_010883055.1 Belonocnema kinseyi
GAGGGAGCTCTTCTTAATATTTTGACACCAAAATCATGTCGATACACCTTACCGACTGCGAGTAAAGCCACCCACGCTTTAACTTGACAGACTGTAACTAGTTAAAAAGGAAGGTATCGCCTAAACCAACTATGGGATATTAATGCTATGGATGTAAGCCATCGAAAAACGCAAAAAGAAAAAATTATATTTTTTTACCCATCACATAAGAATACTCGCTTAAAGTAAATCTCATTTATGTTTCATATTTATTCAGTTATGTTATGTAATTAATAGGGATAACAGAATTCTTACTTTAACTAGGAATTATTAAGTTTCTAAAACATTCCTTAAACTAAAACTAAAAAATGTACAAAAAATTAACAGTTTTAAAACATCAGAGAGATGAGAATTTAATGACTTTATTATTTACATACCTTCATTAACATTAATAATTATTGTGTATCGACTATCCTCAGTGACAACGCACACAGGGTTAGTTGTTTGGAAACAAAGCATTATGTGTTATCAATTATGTACAGCTAAGTCTAAAAGCTCGCCAGAGATGTAAGGTAACTAATTCAGGAAGTTACTTGAATATTCTGCAAATCTCGATTGAAATTGAATAATGCATAACATTCGATGCGTGTTTGGCTTGGCTGTTCACAGATACTGTCCGGGCACTGGTAAGTCATTATTTTAGGAGGGCCCAGGGAGTCGATTAGGATTCCTTTACCTCACATTTCCCATTTAGAGTTAACATTTTACAATTATTTTTTAGCCCCTGCAGCTCCTTTTACTCCTACCTGTGGTGCTGCGTCAATTCTCGGAAGCGATATATCCGGGGGCGTGATATCCGAGTTTGACTGTATTTTATTTTTCTTTGAGGAAAACTTAAAAACGGTGTAAAGTGAAATCTATAATGTGGATTGTGAGAGAAAGTAATCATAATCAACCCCCCCCCCCCTTCCAATGCGCTCAATGCATCAGTAGTCTATAAATGCTTCTTCCCATACATTCGTGTTCTCCTTGCTTAATACCAAGTGTGATAAAAAACTCCTTAAAATATCATTTCTGAAAACAATGATAGACAATATAGGAAAATAAATTTTTTGAAATATATCTTCATTATTTAAAAATATGTTCAATACTTCAAATAATTTTTATGTTTTAATATTTGTTATACCCTGACCACGTCCGCCAATTCGGAAGTTGAAAGTGGCTAATGCAATACATTGAAAATAGCCGAAAGTAGTAACTATGTCCTGGTTGTTTAGAGATTCTTATAGGATACATTATGAAAACACGTAACAAGAGTGATAATAATGTAGACAAAATTATCTATTATAATAAGATAATATCAAAATAACGTGGAGAACGTTATATTAAGAAAAGAAATAATACAATTCCATTATATAATCCGGAATTTCTTAGATTTTATCTAAAGGTAACGAAGTTTTTAATTTTTAATTTAGAGAATCTTCCGAATTACGAATGTATAATATAGTTCTTAAATTCCACTTCTAACAATATCCTAATCTTTAATGCCTCAATTAGATCAATAAGTTTTGACGTCTATTCATTTTTGATTGTGCAAAATATGTCAAAAAGTTACATACATAAAAAGTGAAAACCTACAGTAATTTCCTGCGAACTTATATAGTTTCCCGAAAGGAAAGTTCGAGCTACGTTTCTTCAAAGAAAAACTTTTTGAATAAAAAAAGTAATTTCTAGAGAAATGGTGATTTATATGCTAATGTAGGAAAATTTGGATTTTAATTCTACCTTGACATTCAAAATCTTTTAAAACATTTGCTAATTTTGCTGAGAACAAGATTGTATATATTTTCTTGAAAAGGAAGCTACACGCAGAAAAAAGAAATGTAATATATACTTATCAAGAATTGTAAAGGGTTTCTTGTAACCGTAACAGTATAAACTGCTCTTAATAAGAGGGTGAAAATGTCATAATCACTTAGCATTTCGTAAATGTCACAATGAAATTAAGGTTAATTCAACGGTTATCCTTCAGTAAAATAAACCTGTATTCCCTCGTATTATATACTGAACGACATGTAAAATCCACTGAACCGAGATTACAATAGTAGTGCAGTGGACATTATCGAAATATCTGTACATGCTACCAATCCGATCGGTTTACTTAACTCGCCCCTAAAGTCGCAACACAACCTCCGCGCGGAGCACCGGGTGAATTCACGACGCAATCGACAATGACTGGATTGCATCACCTTGAAATCACTCCTTTTTGACATTTCTGTGACAGTCGTCACATTACTCCATATTCCCACTTCGCAAAGAAGGAGTTTTATAAAAATAATACAATTTTGGGTGGCACAACTTATTCACAGATCGCGTACACTAGCGAGTTTATTGGAGCAAGCTGTGTTGTTTTTCCGTGACTGTGTCAGCTGACATATAGATATGATGTGAATACTAGAACTTTGTTGTGTGCCGCGATTGCATGGTTGCGTATTCAGAAGTCGTTCCCAAGGTCACCACCCTGAGTTACAAATGCCTTTCAAAATTATTTTACAGATCGTAACTCGTATACTAGTGTAGTGGTTATAACTGTTGACTTGCGTGCTTAGGTTTATGCGTTCAAATCCCCCCATTGCGTGTGAAATTTTAATTGTATTATAAGCATTATAACTTACAAATAACGATTAATTATAAGTGTATCCGAAAATATTTGTAAGAAATAACCGTGCGCTTATTTATTTATTATTTTTTAGCAATACTTTTTGACAATTCATAGTGCTGTCTTAACTGTAGTCTAAGCCGATAACATAATTCAGATCTCTTTATATTATTCGTTAAATTGATATGATAATTCGTAATTGCAGCATCCAGGAACTGTACAGAATAGCGACTGGATCGGTAAAATCTACTGATCCGCAGGTCAGCACCAATTGAGAATCGGTACTAGTAACCATCATTGATAGTCATACTTATTTGCCTATAATTGTAACGTTTACTGAACTGTCATGTTGTCCATATGAGTACTAGGAAGATCGGTAGATTTAACTTGGTTTTCAGTAAAATGTGAGGTTCTTTTTTCTGCGTGTAGAATTACATTAATCTAAAGAAATACATTTTTAATGGAAAAAATGTAATTACCGAAGCCATATTTATTTATAGGTCAATATAGAAAAACTCGGATTCTAACACCACCTTGAAAGTCAAAATCTTTGAAAACATTCACTATTTTTCCTGCGAACTTGTATATCTTTCAGAAAGGGGAGTTAGAACTACGTCATCCAGAGAATCAGTTTTTTAATGAATAAAATGTATTTTCCAGGGCAACAGTGATTAATGTGCCAATGCAGGAAAATTCAGATCTTCACTCGAGCTAGTAATTCAAACTTTTCTATAATATTTCCTATTCAAATTTTCTGTAAAATTTGGAGCTTATACCTAAGGATGATCATCATTTTCATTTCAATTCAATAAAAATAATAAGTATATAATAATTAATAATAATATTGAACTATTATTTTTTAAATATTATTTGGTTTGCAAATTAATAAATTTTAATTATTATTTAATTTTTAAAACCACATTTAATGTTTTGAACATACTTTTTATGACTTCCGCTTTCACATAATACAGTTCTTAAGCCTCCGTTTACAGACATCTTTTCCCATCTTCTGTTTAGAGGCAGAGTCTTTTAAGGATGAGTCAGTTTTTGAACTGCTTCTGGCTTCTTAAAAAAAACTCGTAAAACTCTTCTTTACTTCTTAAAGCATCAACTACATGATCTAATAGTTGTTATTGGTTATTGTTAAAAACTTTTTCATTCAAAATCTTTCACATCAGACGAGATATTTCAGTTTAAAAAACAGTTTTTGCCTTAAAAGACCTTGTCTGCAGGCGGAGGGTTAGATGTTTTTTTAGATTGTCTTATCTAAAAGTTAATTAATTTAATTCTAAAAGTGCGTTATATTTGACGTTTCTATTTGGTATGATTATAATATGTAAGTTTTCAATTTTGAAATATTACATTATTATGGCTCTCAATGTAAAATTATTCTACAGTTAAAACTCTTTAAAAAATCGAACATGATCCTTTTTGAGATATTTGTTTCTTGGTCCTACAAGTTATTTTGTATGCAGATGAAAACAACAAAGAGAAGGACAACAAAACACAAAAAGACACCATCGTAAAAACCATTTTTTAAACAGTTAAACGTTGAAATCTAAATTAAGTAAATTTGACTAATTGCCAGTGAAATACTACAAATTCAATTAAAGAAAAATTAGTCACTAAAGATAAGTAGAAAATTATTAATTCGACAAGTTGAAATAATAAAGAAGGTTCCCGGGGCATAAGGGCGTAATTTCCAAACACCGAATGAGTAATAGCTTATGAGCTATTACTTAATTTTATTGTGTCATGTAAGAAGCGCTTGCAAATAAAACATTTTCGGGAAATCCACAGGAAAAGGAATGTAGCGTTTTAAAATACGCGAATTTGGACTCATGAAGAGCAGTAAGCGTTTTTTTCAATTAAAAAAAAGTATTATCAAAGAATGGTGCGCCTTAGAAAACGACGGACCTGAGACAGAGAAAGCTGCATATTCTTCTTATTTTTCAATTAAAGAAAAAAGCACAAGAAAGAACTTTCAATCTGTTACTTAACTCTGTCGAACTATGAAAAAAAGCCCTAATAGAAACAACGACTATCTAGAAAAACCTTTCTTAATAGTGTGTGGCGTCCACAAAAACGAAAGTTGTTTTAAAATTAAAAGATGACGAAGTTCTGCAACTCTTCGCTTGTCAATACTTTCGTTTTTGTGGACGCGACGTACTACTGACAAAGGTTTTTCTGGATATAAATAGTTTCCCGTGTGGAAATAACCCCATTTGGCCCTATTACAAGTCGGGCACTAATCGGGGGCTAGTCGGATTATTAATTTTGACGAAGTACCCAGTCGTGGACTTTTCGGGGACTAGTTGGGCTTTTTGTTTTCAAAATTTCAGGCAGGGCCTGGTCGGTGGTTGGTCAAGAGCTGGTCGGGCCTTTTTGTTCACTAATTTCCGTGCGGGTAATCTTCAGGCTCTGGTCGGGAGCTAGTGGGGCTCTGGTCGGGTTATTCTTATGTTTGCGTTTTCGGCGGGGTCTTATGAAATGAGGTAATATCTAAACAAGCGTAATGATTTTTTTATTCTAAAACACTAAGAATATATTTAACAATAATTTTTTTAATTTTTCAGTTTTTAGAATAGAAAAGATACATATAGATGTAGGTGAAAAGTGCCCGCCGGAAGTCATAAGACTCTAAATTTGTAAAGATGCTTATTTTTAAATTGATCTGAAAGGTTTTCCATATATAAATAAAGTCTAATCCTTCAGGTAGTTGAAATTAGAAAGAGAAAAAGTTTTCAATTAATCAGTGAAGAGTAGTATACTAGTAGTGCGATTCTGGCTTGGTAGCTTTAAAGAAAATCCGCAAGGGCGCGACGTGCCGCCTCTAGCGCAACAGAAATAACCGTCGAGTGTTTAAGACAGCAGTGCACACGTAATAAAACATAATTACCTGGAGTAGAGACTACCGTGACCAACGTGGCGGTTCCTTCAGAGCGGAGCGCTTCCATTGCTGTGTTCAAGCTGCAGTTTTTTTAAAAATTAATATTCCACAAATTTTGGGGAAGTTTAGTTACATAAATTTATGCATTTTTAATCGTAGGGTATGTTCCGTGTTAAATCTTGGGTAAATTTGAGCAATTCAAAATATTTCGAAAAAGTTTATGGAGATTTCCGTAAATAATGAGTATTTTAAAAAACCTTTAGGGAATGTTCCACAAATTTTGGGGAGTTTGGTTAATATTCCACACGGATGTTTGGGGAATTTTTCCTACTAAACTAGGGGGGAAATTCCCCAAAATGTGTGGAAATTAGCATAATTACAGTGTAATTTCTTCGGAACAATTGTATTATCATATTAACCCTACTAGTACCCGACAGTGATAAAATATAAAACAGTATAAAATATAAATTATATAAATAAATTGGTATATTTTGTTAATTAGATTTTTTTCCTAAAATTAAAAAAACTGCAAAAAATTTTCTTAAAATCGTCCGGATTCTTTTTTTTTTAACTTTTAAAATGTTTTCAAATACTCACTTAAAATTTATTTCGCAAAATAAAAAATCATTTTCAATGTTCTTAGCAATCGCAACAATTTTTGTTATTCTTTTTAAATACTGTAAAATTCTCAAAAAGCTTTTTTTTTAATCTGCAAAAGTCTAAATCGTATTTCAAATTCTTTGAAATAATTTCAAGTTTTAAATTAATTCTGAATCTTCTTTAAAATTAAAATTGTAGCGTTTAAACTTAAAATTTAGCTCATTACAAATTTAGCTATTCAAGGCTTTCTATTTCGAACTATCCTGTTCAAATTTGTATAGTTTTTAACAGTTGTTTGTAATGGATTGTTTTAAATGAACGGTCAAATATTGCTAATAATTAACGAAATTTTCTTTTTTTAATTAAAAAATTTCAAATTGAATGGGTTAAAAATAAAAAATTTTTAGACTGAAATAATATTTCAAGTCATAATCGAAAACAAATAAATTAATTTTCTAAAAAATAATTGGTGTTTTAACTAATACAATTTACAGGATAATGTTTAACCAAAAATGGAATAGTTCAATTTCCAGATAAAAGCTGTGATAAAAAATTATATTAAACAAGGAAAAAAATCAAATTTTCAACAAAATTGTTAAATTTCCAAGGGAAAAGGTGAATTTTTGACCAAGAAGATTAATGTTCTATAAAAAAAAACGATTTTTAAACTTAACCAATATATACGATTAATTTTTAATCAATCCTATAAAAGTTACATTTTCAGATAAAGATAAATAATTTTTAACGGGAAAAATTTATTTTCAACAACGTTGTTGAATTGTCAACCAATCAGATGAATTTTCGATCAAGAAAATTAATTATCTACAAAAAAAGACAAATTTTAAACAAAATACATGAATTTTTAACGAAATTATTTAATTTTAAAGTCAAAAAGACGAATTATCTACAAAAATTTGACTTTCTTAAGCGAAAAATATGAGTTTTCAATCAAAGAGTTAAACTTTTAACAAGATAGTTAAATTTTCAACCATAATTATAAAACCTTGTTGAAAAAAAGTATTTTTTTACAAAGTAATTCAACTCTGAGTGAAATAATCGACTTTTAAAGTCAAAAAGAGTATTATCTACACAAAAGCTGAATTTTGAACCTAATTTAGAGGCAAATAGTTGAATTTTCCACCCAAAAATTATGATTTTAATTTTTAACAATATAGTTGCATATACAACAAAACGACTTTGCAACCAAAAAGTATTTACAGTTAATATTTCAACCGAAAAATGTAATTTTTAATCAAAAATTATAAATTTTCCATAAAGCAATTTAATTTCTACAAAGAAAAATGAATTGTTAACAAAAGACATGATTTTTTAACCAAAAATGGTATAGATTAATTGTCAGTTTCAAAAATATATTTTCAACGAAAGAGATGAACCTTCAAATAAAAGAAATAAAATTTTTAACAAAGTAGTAGAACTTTTGATAGAAAAGAGGACTTTTTACAAAATAGTTACATTTTCAACAAAATAATTAATTTTTCAATCAAATAATTGATTTTTCATCCAAACGAGATGAATTCCAAAATCACCAATTTCTTTGATTTCTTTCAAATGCGGATCAAGATTTAAATAAGACTACTATAATATAACAGAATTAGAATA
>NC_046662.1:95270068-95273170 GCF_010883055.1 Belonocnema kinseyi
TATAGACCGTCTACTTAAGACGGTCTGGCAGGGTGCTGGCTTCGGCCCTCTTAGACGGACTCGATTGCAAAAATTTCAAAGATTCATCGAAGCGGTCTAGCTGGACCCCTCTCAGGCGGTCTCGGTTGAAAATAGGAAGTGCTATCGTGACAGTGTATGGTGTAATCCTCAGCAGACAGAAATGATTGGGAAAACCTAAAAGAATATTAAAGTTTGCAGGAAAGTTTTGTGTTGAAGTCAGATTGACACATGTCTAGGTTTGTATACACACTATTTTTTTGATAATTGTTGAGCAATATAATATTCACTTACATGAGATAAGATTAATTGATTCTTTCTCAAATTGCAACCTAACCTACAAAAGACTAGAGAGGAAGATTTTATATATGTCTTTATATCGTACTGAATCTATTTCTATCCACATTTTAAATAAAAACGAAGATGGACAATAATGATTTGAGAAAAATGTTATGTTATGTTGTGTTAATTGTGGCCTATCCCTCTGCGTCCGTAGGATGGCCATACTTATGACCAACGTCGTGAATTGTCTGCTATTTTGTTATCAGCACAGCAGTCAAAATATCCTGCTTTGCAATCACCCAACAAAATAAGGAAAGAATCCATGTAATAGTATTTAAAACTTGATAAAAAATCGATATCGATCAATGATTTTGTAGGTTATGTTAATTGTCGCGTATCACTCGGCGTCCGTAGTACGGCCGTACTTAGGGCTAATATCGTGAATTGCCTGCTATTTTGTGATCATTATTATATAATAGCTGAACTTAAAGTAAACTAAATTTATTTTCAACAAAAAAAAAACGAATAAATGATAAATCTTGAACTGAAATATTTCAATTTAATCCTTGCTTGCCACGCATCTATAAAATAACATCCTTGTCACACCGGGATAAGTTTTTACCCCAGTGACGAAAACTGTCATAAAAAATAAACTACTGAATATTTTAACTTGAAATTTTTTTAGAACATATTGAAATTCTGATTTAAAAGGTAGTGTACTATCTGTGAAGTTCTGATACTTTTTTCCCTCCTCTTTCTATACGGTCCAATCTAGACCATCCCGTGGTAAAAGCGTTACACTTCTGGCCAGCGGCGCTATTAGATCGTCTGTCTAGCGTCTGACCAGACACAAGACGGTCTGTCCAGCGCTTGGCCAGCGCCCTGAAATTTTTCCACACGGGTATATATATATATATATATATATATGTGTGTGTGTGTGAATAAAATATAATTAATTATAATCAGGTAATAGTGCTTTAAAATAGGGATATCTTCAATTATATACAAAATACTTTCGTCAATCTAAAAAAGACTTATTGGATGACACATCGATATGAATTACTTTCCTGTATACATACAGAAAAAAAAATTTTTTATTGTTATTTAATTTTTGACATTAATCTAATATCCCTATTTAATTAATATTTTAATTTAAATATTTACTATACAAATTATGCAATTATATTACAAAATTTGCTTGAAAGAAATGACAAAGAAAGTTAAAATTCTTGAATATGTGTAACCACATTATTAATTAATTTCACTAAATCGATCGGAAAAATCCTTTTGATATAGGATATTATGTATGCGGTAAATAACATTTAGTATTTTAAGTGGCATTATACGTAAAGAAATGCTTAATCAAAGTAAGAATACTTATGCAAACTTATGTAAAAAATAATTTTACCTTAATGGAAAAACGCGAAAAGTATTAAATGAAAATTTTCAAAAGACTTTTCCTCCTTGTCTGCAAGAAAAGTCCAATTATTTTAATCACTAATTAACCGATCGGGTATGTGCATTTTTATTATTAATAACTTCGAAGAAGATTTTTGTTCTAATTAAATTTGCAGGATATCTTCAGAAGACTCTTCAGCGCAGTTATATATGGTACAAAAAATTGAGTGGATTTTCTAATTTTTGGTGAAGCCCCGATCTGAAAAATTCGAGGATTTTATCCATAATTACTCTGGTTGACAGTACATGCTGTTTTTTAACGTTTTTTTCTACAGGGTTTTTTTAGATTTCAGATTTCAAGTAAAACTGACAAGTGAAGTTTTTACAGTAATACCTCAAATTTATTCAATTTTGTGTCAAAGTAACGACTTTAAAGTCCTACCATTGGAATAAAATTGCGTCAAATGATTATAAATTAATAAAATAATGGATAATAATAATGAATATTTACAAATTTGCATTTATCCTGTTATCTTGTGCTACGAAATTTTACCTACTAAAGTGCTGCATATAATATTATTCTGCAATAATTATTACCAGCTTTAATAATGACTTCTGCTTCACCGCGGTATATTACTATTTTTCTAATAAATATTTCAACATGCGAAACGCATTATTGCAGTGAAATGATATTTTATTATTCGAATTTTCTGATTGAAGTTTCATGTTTGAGGCAACTATGTATATGTTTTAAATAACATTCTTTGAACATAATCGAACAATTTTGGTTAAATATAATAATTTACAAGTACTAATGACTAAACGTTTTCCACAGAAGCTTCTTAGTACATCGGACTTCTTTGGTTAAAAAAAAGTGTGGTTTTAACTTTTACTTTCCAACGGTACAACTTTTGTAATTCGGTGTTTCCGAAGTAATTTCTTCTAACAGGAACTTCGCTATAAGGAAGATTGCATTCTTGGGAGATGCGTACATATTTCATAGTAAATGTGGGCATAGTCTTGATCATCCCAACAATATTACAAGCGATAAGGATTTCTACTCAGTGGTTTAACAAGAACTTGCATTAACACGAATGAGATATATTTTTGAATACCAACATTAATATTATAGCTAGCAGAAAACGTATTTCTTTAAATATATATTGATCAATCTAAATAGAGATTAAAACTTCACCTTATTATTGCTTGAGACTGTTTCGAATGATAGAAAAAACACAATCATCATTATTTACGAATTAGCATAAAATTTGATTAAATTAGCTCATTTGTGAAGCAAGTCATATTACGAGGGTAGTTCAATAAGTCCTTAGAATGACCAACAGATGGCGCGCGAATCGTTCCAAATCATCTGTTTTCAGTCAGCACCACTCCCGACTAGATATA
>NC_046662.1:95273270-95281226 GCF_010883055.1 Belonocnema kinseyi
TTCAATGGCTAAAATTGAAGAACTAAAATTCGAATTGGTCGAACACCCACCGTATTCACCAGATTTAGCTCCCAGTGACTTTTTCTTATTTCCAAACTTGAACAAATGGCTCGGTGGACAGAGATTTCCAGGCAACGAAGACGTCATTGTCTCTGTAAGTGCTTATTTTGAGGAACTTCCGAAAACGCACTTTTCTGAAGGATTAAAAAAACTTGAAAAGCGATTGACCAAGTGTATAGAGCTCCAAGGAGATTATGTTGAAAAATAAAAAAAATTTACTCAAAAAAAATTGTTTTTATACTTCATTCTAAGGACTTATTGAACTACCCTCGTAGTAACGAATTTTCGAACAAGTTTTGTATCGCTCGAAAACATTTGGCACTTTTATTCATTTTTACTCTTTCTATTCTTTAGACTGGCGTGAAAAAAAACAAACAAGAAATCGGTAACTACATTTGGAATTTGTCACTTGATTCACATTTTTTTTCTCCTTAAATATATTGGATACAATTGTAAATGGAGGGAGGGGGATCTTAAATTTAGTTAAATTCTTCTTAACTTGAATGGCAATACTAAGGTCATAAACGAGACAAAAATAATTTTTCTTATAAATCAAAGTTACAATTACAATTTCAATTTAAAGATGTTTCATTGCTGCATTAAAATTTCCAGTCCTTTAGGAACAACGGTGAGATTTTTCCAAAATTTTGAAATTTTAGTGTTGGATGAAAATTTGGACATTTCCTACGCCTTTCTCAAGCTCATTGCATCACCTACGAAACTGACTTCATCACATCGATATACAAAACTTTTCCCATTTCCAATAGTTACCTTCTTTCACAACAAAAACAAAGGCAAATTTAAAAAATGTAGTATGAAGTTTGGCGAAAATTAAATTATCACCTTCGCAATGGACATTATGCGAGTAAAAAAAATGTGGCTATTTTCTGCAAATAGTTACTTTCATTGCGGCTTCGAAATTTCTACCCTCCCACACGAAAAGAAATTTTAACAGACTAATTCACAGAACTACTCCTTGATCTTATTCTATCTTTGGCGCAAGAACTAAGATCTCGGAACCCTGACTATTAAATCAACAGCCGTTGCTCTAAAAGTAAGGTTTCCGAGATCTTAGTTTTTGTGCCAAAGACAAAATAAGATAAAGGAGCAGTTTCGTTAATTAATATCCTGACATCTCTCCGTGTAGGAACAACAAGGAATTTTTTGAACATTTTAAATTTTAGAGTTGGATCAAAATTTCACATTTTTCCATGTTTGCTTGATATTCACTACACCATCTCCGTAACTGACTTTATCGTGCACATCAATGCAAACATTTTCATCGTCTCTAGAAACAACAGGGAATTTCGTTTAAAATTCTAAAGTTTAGAATTGGATAACCTTTTCAAAGCTTCCCATTTTGGCCTCAAATTTACTACGAAACCTTTGGAATTGACTTTATTACATTAAATTAAATTCTTGTAGCATCTGTATAGTTACTTTTATGGCAACTTCAAAGTTCTAAACTCGTAGAAACGGCGCCTTTTTTTTAGAAAAGTTTAAAGTTTAGGGTTCTGCGAAAACATATTAATATTTATGTAAGGTTAAATTTCTGTGCAATAAACTTTTCCCTTCAAAATTTGTTTGGAAGCCAGTGTGCTCGAGTATTGATTAATACAACTTTTTAGGGTACAAGTCTACGAACATATAATAGCTCTTTTGAGGAGGTAAATTCGTAAGTTTCTGAAAGTAGGTAAATCTGTAAATAACGTCCAAAAGGTTCTTTAGCTTAAAAAGTTTTTGCGGCCGCAGCTTGTGTTTTGTTTTGATTTGCAAACTTAGGCCGACGTAAAAGCGTGCCAGCTACATAAACTTTAAAAATTAACTTCACGGTAAATTTCTCTTGATCTTACGAATGAATTACCTCAAAAAGAAAACTACATTTCAAGAAAATAATGGGCAAATCCATGATGAAAAAAGATAGAATAAGCAAAAAGTAAGTGAGGCCAGCCAGTCAAGCCTGTAGGAAGTTGGTTCCCAACTTGACTCAGCGGAGAAAATGTAAAACTGCTGCGCTGATTGCCGTTCGCCAAACTTTTGTGATTAAATTCCGCTGAAGAGTACAAGATTTATAAATAACCAAAAAGGCGGCCTTGACACTCGGTGTTGAAACGTAATCTTCAGGACAACTGTAGGTCAGGCAAAACCTGGAAATCCGGAATAAGTCAGGCAATTTCTATATAAGAATCACGTTAAATAACGCTCAAGGCTAATAAATTAATAATTCTTAAATTTCTTTTAAAATATTTCTACTCCAGTTGTAAAGTATTTTATTTCGAAAGCGTTACAAAAATAGAAACTGGCCTTTAAAAATTAATGGATACAATCTTCTTATCAGTAATTTGGCTTGTATTTACATTTCTGTTTCCTTTTTTGCAGTTGCTTCCTCCTGAACATTATATTTTTTATTAAAGTTGTAAGTATTTAGCTGCAAATTCGTCTTTATGATTTAAAAAATCATCTGGTTAGAAATTATTCTTCAATGCCTGAAGATTCATCTATTTTGTTCAAAATTCGTCATTTTGGGATGAATTTAACAGTTTTTCAGTTGAAATTAAAATATTTTTTTAAACGAAATATTGACTATTAAATTATCCATAGAAAATTAATCTTTTCTGAATAAAAATTGAAATAATTGAATGAAGGTTGAATCACTTTTTTTTTAAATCCTAATTTTTTGCAAATCTATCATTTTTGTTTATAACTCATCCCTTTGGTTCTCTTTCCCTTTTACTTGGGTTTGACTTGAAATGCTCCAATCAAGACATGCTGAAATCGAAAAATTTGACTTGAGCATGTCTTATTTTCGAGACATCGAGTACATACTTGCCCTTATAAGAAGGGTCATTCTGACTGTCATTAAACCTAATATTTGTTAATGATTAGGCAATTTCGTGTATTTTTACACAATATATATAATTTTAAAAAATGGTTTAAGACCCAACGCAGGGACCCACTGGGAGCAACTGCCAACTAAAAATCAGATGGGTGGTAATAGGACATGATAAAATCATGACGACAGACCAAGAAAATCCTCGTGTGTCTTGAGGACACGAAGTGCCTAAGAATGACAGCTTTCTACATCCACCCCGCAAGTGCATTCGCAAATGTTTTTCACGCGGGTATAGCCTTAAGGTTAAGAACAAGCTATAGTTTTGAAATTTCCGAAAGTACGCATCACAAGCACAATTACTTTAACCAAATATTTTGGATACAGTCGTTACATTTCTGTTTCAAAATGGAATTTTATGTAAAAATAAAGTCTCAGTATAATAAAATAAACGTATACTTAAATAAGTCTTCAATTTGTACAATTATATGTTCGAAAAATTTTATAAATAGTTTATATTCATTTCCCATGATGTGTCTTTATTTAAGAGCGATCCATACAGTTCTTAACGTAATGAGTATTTCTATTATTAACCAATCAGAGCCGAGGTTCAAGAAGATCTGCTCTGGTTGGTTAAGGCAAGTTCATATCTATGAATAATGCATAAGGCTCGGATAATACGGACAACTCTTGCACTATGGCTCGGATAAGACGGGTCAACTATTTTTGTTTCTACCTCGGATAATCGCGAACTCGGATAAAGCGGGCTCGGATAAGCGAGTTTCTACTGTAGTTCGTTTCTCGAAGTCATGAAGAATGATATCAGGCCTTGAGTATGCAACGGCGACTGCTGTCCGAAAATCGTAGTTCCAGAAAATTGAGACTTTTCATTTTGGAAAATTGACATTCAATCGTGACCTTTAACTTGACCTTGACGATTACCTTAACGGTCAGAATCAAGGTCACTACTGAATGTGCCTTGTTGAAACAAATAAATTCTATGGATATGAAACTTTTACAACAGGTACTGATCTCAGAGGTGTTCCGACCATGTTTAAATATTAGTGACGTTCAATGTCATCATCAAGGTCAAATTAAAGGTCATCATTGAATGCGCCCTGTTGATACAAATAACTTCCATTGATATGAAATTTTTTCAAAAGCTGCTGCTCTCAGATATGTGTGGACCTAGTTTGAGTTTTAATGAGCTTAGAATTACCTTCAAGGTCAAATTAAACCTATGACCTTAATACATATTTTAACGTGTAATTTCCCGCTCTATCGATTTCCGATATCAAAAAAGGGGGGTTTACATTTTTTTATTTGATCTTAAAATGACCTTTAAGGTCATAGTCAGGGTCAAATTAAAGGTCATCATTCAATTATTGGTTATACGTTTTTTTAAGAATGATCTTGACTTCAATGACAAATATTTTACCTGAGAAAATATTCAAGGGGTCCGGAACTTTTTGGGCACCCTGTATGTAATGACATATCCTCTATTTCATTACAAATTTTTCATTCATCAATTACATATGGGGGCCTGTCATTCACACCTCCCAGGCCCGGGTTTTCCTTTCGGTGGGTCTGATTATCTCTGCCGTGATTTAAGAAAACACCGTTAAATGCAAAATGAACGAAGCCGAGAAAATCGACAAAAACCGTTCGAAACTTTACTCGCGTGTATCGCGGATTCTAATTCATTTTCTGCAGTTTTTTTTGTTGTTCTTGACTAAAATGCATGTAAACTTTTCATTTTTGCAACAAAAATTGTTTTAAAAATGTTGATTAATTATCTAAAATGCAGTTAACGGTATTGATTGGGATGCTGAAATTCAGAAAACGCCGCAACGGGCAGCTACGGTTCTCTTCGAATCACAGATCTCAGAAATAGGCCTGCTAATCACTCACTAGTTGAAAATTCGTCTTCATCTTTTTTGGTTAAAACTTCAAACGTTTTCTAAAAAATGAAATTATTTGGTTAAAAATAAAACTGTTTTTACTTGAAGTTTATTTATTTTAATTTATCTTTATACTTTGAAAATTCAACATTTTGGTTACAAAAAATTAGTTGAAAAGTTCATTCTTTTGGTGAAAATGAAATTATTTTTAAAAATATTTTTTTTATAATTTAACTGTTTCGTTGAAAATTCGTACTTTTGAATAGAAAATTAATCTTTCATGGTACATAAGTAATCTTTTTTAATTTAAATAAATAAATTTTAAATGTAAACATTTATGTATAAAATTGTTTTATTCCCTTTATAAAAGGCTTTATCTTGAGAATGTTGCAAGATTAAAATACTGCTCTCAAAATTTGTCCCTTTTTTGGTAAATTCGATTAGTTGGACGTCCGTAATTTGCGAGGAGTCTAGGTATCTAGTCGTAGTAATAATATAAATATGAACTATAAAGGTAATAAAACGACCAAATATTTCTTTTATAACTTAGGCCTCTTTATACTTGGTTTACATGATAATGAGGAGAGTAAATATAATTTGAAGGGCTTATTAATTTTGATATTATATGTATATTTGAACGCGGTGGTTAGTCGAAAGGCGATCAACGTTGCAGTTTCGTATTTTCCCCACTGAGTCAAATTGATGACTATAACGTAATAATCGTATTATACCCCGGATTCCAAAAAAGCTACGCATCTAAAAACTTATATAAAGTCAAGTTTCTTAACCTATTGCAAACCTATTAGTACCTACTGTACTCTAACATCTGATGTTTGGAAAGGAGATTAAACCAACTACAACTAAGCATACAGAAGGCTGTCGGTTTTCGGGGTCGCTTCATTCCCCTAAGAATCAACCGTATGCAAATTGCAGGGAATTAAGCTTCGACTCCTGTCGCGTGTGATCGCCTGTTGCTGGTTTTCCCAAGCAAATTAGTTGGGAATACTAGCAACTGACGGTAGCTATATGCACCGAAATGAAGTCCGTTTGTCGTACTTTACCTTTCCATGTAAATCGCTTGCATCGTTTGTGGTTTACTCATCTGGCTGACCAAAACTGACTATATCTACTACCACTACATGACTTGCACGCTTATACCTCAGCTATCTTCATATTCGCTATGAATAAACATCATTTATTTAATGATGATTTGACCTCAAAGCAATAATTACTCAATACCAATATTTTATTTTAGTGAAATAAACAAACGTAATACAATGCTTATGTTGCCTTATCATTGAGTAAGTCCATTCATTGATGCTTTTTTTTCGAGAAATTAACCAGTCGAATCTGTCGCATTCTTCACAATTCTCTCAAATAGTTGAAAATCCTTTCAATCTTCATAGTTTCCACATACTCTTTAAAATTATTTTTAATTCCCTGAAACCTTTTGAACTAATGTACAATATTTTTAAATCACACGTGAATTCTTTTGAATTCGTTTAAAATCCTTTCATTGAAAAAAGTCCTTAGATCCCAAGAAATGCGTTTCTTCGGCATATTTCTTTAAGCGAAGGATTTTTATTATCTATTTGAATTGAATAGGGTCGATGGGGATAAGTGCAATAAGGGGGTTAGTGTGATGAAGAAAAAATTTGGCATGAAAAAAAATTAGTTATCTTTTTCTATTACAATATAGAGATTATATCTCTTATTATTTGTGGAAAAAGGTTGACTGGAGAAATTTAAGACAAGAACAAAATTCACACCAATGGTTTTCTGTGTCAAGTAAAAATCCAGTAAAGCTATTTAAAACCTTATTCCATTCATTCATTCCATTCCAACTTCATAAAACAACATTTATCATGGTTTATGCAGGGTTATATCCTTTGCAGTCAGAGAAAAGGCCATACCATTGCGAGCTATAAATGCACATTGCACAATGAACAAACACATTCCTACACTACTTTTACCTTTTCGAGGGTACCTTCCTGGCTTATGCAAAATCTAAAATTTGTATTCGACGGAAGGTCCCGGAGCGCTTCACTTTGGCTTTGCCTGCAAATGGTTCATGCCCTGCATCCCCGGTCCAGCTTTTCGCCTCATGAATTCTAGAAGGCGAAACGAGCTGCGAGAATACCTCTGTGCAGAGGAGAAACGAGCACCATTTATCGTCATTTTCTTTTGACGAAAAGTAGTTATGGCCAAGTGGCTTCCCTAAAACTTACCTTGGTAATGTGTTTGACGATTGCGCTGGTCAAATTCATGAGAAACTTTTTTACCTTATGAATCTTTTCAACAAAGTTTTCGTCTCCAAGTTCGTTCTATTTTAAATTTCACAGGAGAATAAATAATACATGGGCTTAGGAAGGCGACTCGCGAATATTAACCTTCCTGGTGTTAACTCCTTTTGTCTGGCTTTATTTCGAGGTGCTTTTTAAATATTTAAAATTTCTGCAAAACTCGTATTTTCATCTTAAATTTGTATTTATAACGTGTAAATAATAAAAACGACTTAGTAATTCTTTATCTTTTTCAGAAAATATACACAATGAGAAAGGCTTACCGTAATTTCATTTTAATTTATTTCAGTGGAATCTGTTTTCATACATAAGAAAAACAATCCGTGAAAGCTCACTGATAGTCCAGTCTCACTGATTCACCAGTGTTCAAATCAAGTTTTAGTAAGCAAGACTGAAAATATAGAAACTTTTTCTACTGAAGAATCACTTAAATATGTGTGAAATTTTATTGAATAGTCACTAATTACATAGCTACCCAAAAAAGAAAATTTTGCATTTCCGCTAAACCAGATATACATGTGCTTATCCGACATTTTGTAAACTTCCATCCGGGCTAAAAATAACGTAACTAACTAAGTAAGCTCTAATTATTTCAAATTGCGAAGACTCCTATTTTAAAAGAAAGAAATTTTATTTATTTGTTATGAAATGAGGCATCTAATCCTGGTGATGTCATGAAATATTTATAATTATTAAATTAGTTATTTATTAATTATAAAATGCAGAATCTTTGGGTCAAAACGAGTATAAACCTGAAAAATTTTCTTCAAAAAATTGAAATTGTTACTTTCTAGAAGGATCTCCTACGGCGTTAAAAATACATAAAAATAATCAATATTTTTGGTACCGGTGTCAAAGAAGT
>NC_046662.1:95281326-95285009 GCF_010883055.1 Belonocnema kinseyi
TCTTAAACACTTGTCCATAAATAATATAAATAACCATGAAGACATAACGCATCCTTGTCTAACTCCTTGAATAATATCGAAACAGTCACTCAAATTCCCATTTACTCTTACACTCGCTTTGCTACACATATATATATTGTTTTTATAGATTGTAGGAGCCATCTGTTGACTCCTTACTTTTTCAGGACTTCCCAAAGTTTACTTCTATCTACTTTGTCAAAAGTTTTTTCTAGGTCAACAAATAAACAGAAAACTTTTTTTTCCTACTCTCAAACTTTTTTCTGTAATTTGCTTTGAGATAAATATTTGATCCGTACATAACATTCTGGCATAAACCCACTTTGGACTTCCCAAATTTTTCTTTCTGTTATTTTGATTACCCTACGAATAAGTATTTTTGAGTATATTTTACTTACGGTACTTAATAAGCTAATCCCTCTGTAATTATTGCAGTCGCTTTTATATTCCTTTCTTTTGTATATTAGTACGATAATCGTTTTTTCCAATCGTCTGGGACGTATCCCATCTCAAAACATAAATTTATCAATTTGCACAGTCTATGTGGTATGTACTCGCCACCGTGTTTAAGATCAAATTTTAGTTATGACTAAATAGTCATGCTTCTGAAGTGTCTACACTTTCATTCTGATACATAACGATTAATGCCTTGAAAATGCATGTATTATATTTTTTACATATATATTTATAGGTTTTTATATTATCAGCCTTGTGTATAATTTAATGACCAATTTTTAACTAAGTTTTTAGGAAAATAATAATTTAATGTTACTTTTTTCACATTTTGAAAAATAATATGCCACAAGGCGTACCAACTACCAGACAGAATTATTTGGCTGCAACATCAGATAAAGTTTGTCACAAAAAGATCATGCTTGCTGAAAAAATATTTTTTTGAAAGAAATTAAAATCATCTTAACCTTCAATTTAGGAGGAAATTCAATTTGTGTCCAGAAACTTCCTTTTGAAACCTGACTTCAGGGCTGAATTCATTCGTTTGCCTTCTAAAATAATTGACCCTACCCTGTAGAGTGTAGTGTGCATCAGAGTATAGTCGGCTATGCGGGAGCGTGTAGAACAGGTCACATATAATCTGCCAGTTGAAGGTTCTGTAGTAACGGCTACCGAATAGTCAGAAACTTGATGGATTTTCAGGATATTGATAAAGGAGTATCAGGCGTAAAAATCGTATTCTTACTTATTTCTATGGGGGGGGGGGGGAGTGTCGAAGAGCGCCAGTAGAGTGTTGAAAGAAAATTCTTTAAAAATTTTTTTCTAGAAAGTATTCTTTGAATATGCTAATCTTTGTCACTTCATTAAAATTATTTTTAGATAAATCCCTAAGTATGTACATGAAAACGATGCCAATTGTAAATTATCTGACAAGGGAAGCCTGTACCTATTTGGTATAATCAATGCAACCACACCCGAGTTAAAAAAAATAAAGGGGATAGGTTCTGAATTTTACGACCGGCAGAAATATGCCAAATCTGAAGCTTTCTAGTTTTCAATTACAGAAACCAATCAGGCTTGAAAACATTTCATTTTTCTGTTTTTCCATACACATTAAAAGCTTACCATTCAACTTACTTTTATTCGACCATGTAACGCTTATAATTTAAAAGATTCTTTGCTTTATAATAATAAAAACTGCACTTTTAAAAAAGCAAGATCAACGTAACTCTGAGTAGAACCTCTGAAATCTCTACAATTTAGAGCTCAAGTGTTTTTCTCATACGGGGTAGAAAATGCTTAGTTTTGATTTGAAAATAACCTTTCTATTTGAAATAGATAAAAAAATTAACTATGATTCCAGGCCTTATTTTGTATTGTGTACAATTATAATATTCTCCTATTGTTTGTCTATTGTTTACGTGATTTTTTACATGGTGTGTATCGTCTTGGCGTACGTTTTTTAATTATCTCTCGAAAACTAACGGAGATTCCATTTTGACATTTCTTGTTTCAAAAAATATTTTTCAGAACTGCGTCCTGTTACAAGTGATTAAAGAAATATATACCTTAATATCACTAAAATCACCAAAGTTAAGAAAGTTTAAGAAAAAAAGGGTTTCCTTTTAAAACCTTTAAGAACGGATAAAAGAATTTTCATCAAAATTACTAATAAAAACTGAAGTTCTTCAGATGATTTGACATGGAATTGCTCATTCACAGGTCAGGGGGCTCTCGTGGTGAGGGAAGTTTTCTTACGTAAGCCAAAAAGTTTCGCAAACTGGTCACGGCGCGACTTGGTACATGTTGTAAGGAGCCACCAAAGACATGCGCATTGCTGTCACGAGGCATTTGTGTAAACACGTTTTCGAACTTCAAAGTCGGAGTGACCAACAAAAATCTAAATGAAATCCTCTTTATATTTCTGATTAGTCACAATATTATTTTATGACATAAATATAAATTTTTTTACTATTTCCAAACATGTTTTTAGGAAAAATCAAAGCTGCAACTTTGCTTACCAGTAAATTTTTGTTATCGAAATTCTTTATTTTCATGAAATTTCTAGAATTATAATTGAAACATAATTATCCATATCAACATATCTCATTGCATTATTTTAATTATTTCATATTTTCGAAAGTCAACTTCAGAGAATTTATTTATAATCTTATAATGTTTAAACTTTACTAGCTTTTATCACTTATTTTATATTAACCAATACATCCACATATGTACATTGCTAAATATATGTTGAAAACATTGATTTTATCAAATCGAAACGTCAAATTAAACCGCCACTACTCTGCTATTACACCACTAGTGGCATTTTTTTAAAGTAACCGAAGGCTTTAATAAGGGAACTTCCCCCTCTATAAGAGTCACCGGACCTGTATGCAGGACTGTTAAATCAGCCCATATAATTGGTTTAATTATTAGGTAAAATGTTAAATCAATTATAAATTTTCAGCCTCCGTCAAAATAAATCCTGTTTCGTTAGCGTTTAAACATTTGAAAAATATCGTTGGTTCGCTTCTGACAATATTTGTAGCTACATCAAGGATAAATATTCCTTGTTTCGCAATAAATGATCGATATCGTATGAAATCGGACAATGTGATCCTGGCGATGTCACGAAATTGTTTGGAGTTAAAATAGATTGCTTTCCAAGAAAAAAAATGAAATATGTTTTTTTAGTTTTTGGAAAAAGAGAAATTATTTTACGACCTTGGGGATATTTGAATATTTACGTTAATTATGCAAAAATTAACGATAATTTTCTTTGAAATGTATCTTGGCAACAAATCTACATAATTTTTTTTCCTTGTGGTTGTTTGTAGTCATATCTACAATATTTTAAATACCGAAAGTAAACGATTTGAGCTTCTTTAATTGTGAAACTATAAATGAAAAAGAAATTATATTTGAAAAAAATTGTTTCATTATATTATAAAGAATTTAAGTTTTTCTATAAGAAACAGTTTCGCGAGAACGAAAATTACGGATATCTCCCGAATATTACTGAGAATCTTAAAAAAATGAAGAAATTTGTTCTCAGGGTGGAAAATTTTAGTTAATTTTTGCAGAATTCATTTAAACATTGAAATATCATAAACAGGAGCTAAGCGGCGCACCCTTAATTCTGTATTCCAAACATGATATTTCCGAGTAATCTTTGTTAATGATTAAACAATGTTTTATATTTTTATACA
>NC_046662.1:95285109-95291546 GCF_010883055.1 Belonocnema kinseyi
TATGGTGTTCGAAGGAAATAGTGAGAAAACGCTATGCAATATTTTATTAAATGATGAGAGAATTGAACAAGTTGATAAGTTCGTATACCTTGGTAGCTTATAACTCTATATTTGTACCGACTGTACTATACGATAACGAGACATGGACCTATCAAGAAAAAGATAAGAGTAAAGTTAATGCAATTGAGATAAGATTCTTGCGCATGATATGCGGGAAAACTCTGATGGACAAAGTGTGTAACGGCATAATTCTCAAAGAATCTGGTGCAGAAGAGACGTTAGTAGAGACATGGGAAAGAATCGGTTAAGATGGTTAGGGCATGTTGAGAGAATGTCAAATGAACGACTAACGAAACAAGTGTATCAAGGTGAAGTAAATGACAGTGTGCCCAGAGGCAGACCGCGGAAAGAATGAGTAGAATTTGTGAATGAGACCCTAGTTATAAAAGACAAAAAATCACAGAAACACGTGAGTCTGCATGAAAAAATGCATGGACACAAAAGAAGCTAGAGAAGTATGTCAGAACAGAAAAATATGTAGAAAATAGCTAATAAAAAGAGTGCCAGTAGAGTGAATGATGCCTGAAACAAAAGACCTTAGATACTAATGGACCCAAGTGGGGAACCTCACATGACGACTTTGTGTGGATCTTCACTTGGGGTGATAGCTAGAGAAATTGATCAGTAACCTGGGTCGGAACAGTGTTGCGGAACGAAAGTGTTATTTAAATAAATATCACGAGAATTCTGGCTCAATCTAAACATTTTATATCCCTTTCTCACATTACTCTCTACCCCACCGAGTGAGTCACGCCTGTCCCGAAAGGGAAATGATGAAATGGTGCAATAATAATAATAATAATAAATTTATGGTCATATTTTAATTTAAAGAAAAGATTTTTTGTAAAAATAAAAATTTTAAACTAAAAGTTTTTTAAGTATGGCTCTAACTTAAATTTGATAGAGTTTTGTATTGTCATGGAAAATACATATGTTTCCAAAGTTTAAAGTCGATTGGATATAAGGAAGTATATCAAAATTGAATGCAAGATTTGTATCTCACAACTATACTGACATAGCAAGTCAGATAATAGCTTGTAAAAAAGTTAATTTCTAATATTATTCTTATTTGAATGGTCGGACACCATAAGGGGCTAACCCTTTTTCGGAAAATTTTTCAGGAGATCGGAAAAACTGTATCATTTCTTATTTCCATGTAATTTTTTATCACTGTTTACAAAGCTGAAAGAAAATAGTTTAATCTACTACTTATTAAGGTTTCCGAGCAATATTTGTAATATTTCTTTAACTGTGTGCTCTTAAAGTTAGCCGGGCATTGTTTCAAGAAGTGTTTAGCGATCATGAAGGGCTAACCCTCAAGCCACGCACATATTTGCACTGCATTTAACGTAGGTCATAGTACTACAGACAATTGCTATCTTTTTAAAAGGTCGCGAGACATACAAAAAATCATGAATCTCCATAAGACTGTACGGGGTTAGCCCCTTATGTTTACCGAGTGTATCTTGTGATAGCCCCCTTGGGAACTTTGTTATATTATGAAAAATAGTAAAAGTAACTTTTTCAGATTCTGTAAAAGCCGGACACGTTGGACAAATTAGACAATACAAAAAGTTAAAAGAGTGAATTTTGGAAATTTCGTTGGTCCCTCATTAAAATTATGGTATGTGATTTTTCATTTATTCTTGATAGAGCATTATTATTAATTCGATAAAAATGAGAGTTTGTGACACAGTGCTAATTTCAGCTATTAGAACAAGGCTCAGGAAAAGCAATGATACCGTGAAAGAAATCAGTAGTTTTTGCAGTGTACAATTTACATAATGATTTTATTTTATTTTTTATTTAGCAAAAAAATAAATAAATAATATTAGTGACATTCCTAATTTTGATGTTCCATTTGTTCGAATAAATAATTCCACACAATCAAATAAAAAAATTAGCCTTAGTTTTGTTTTTAATCATTGATTGCTAAACATTCATTAAAAAAATCAAAATCGGTTAATAATTTACGGATTTTGACGCTTCTTTTTTAGAATTTCTCAAAATAAAATTTTTAAGTTTCTGAGCCTTTCTATTTTTTAATTTAACGTTTTGTACAACAATATCTAAACAATTATAGGGGAAAAATTATTAATTTTAAGAATTCGATCTGTTAGATAAACAAAAATTGCGAATATATAATATAAAAGTTAATTGTTATAAATAATTGATTAAAAAAAATTCTTCTATTTGACAGTTAATCGCAGAAAAAAATGATTTGATCTTAAAATCGTTGTAATTTATTATGCGAATGATATTAGTAACAAAAAATTGTCAGAATTTCCAAATCTATAAAAGTTTTAATTGAAAGATAAATTTTCATGAAAAATAATTTATTTTTTTAATTATTCAGACAATTTTAGTTCAAAAAAATTGTTTATGAATACATGGAATCTTTACTATCATAGAGGATGTTAACAATCGATAAGTTGAGATCTTCTTTACCGCGACCGTTAAAATGGAAAATCAAGATTATCAAGATAAGTTAATTGAACAAAGAACAGAAATTCTCGTCTTTTCAGTCTAGATGGAGCTATGAATTAATTTCTGAAAATAAAATATTTTCCTAAAAAAAGATCTTCTTTCGCTCTGTTGGGAATCAAACTCAGGACTTCCAATTGCCGGTCTGGTGCTCTTACCATTAAACTACTAGAGGGATCGATAGAGGAATCTTCTTCAGAAATACATGCTGTCTTTAGAAAGGTGTTACGTTTTGTGTACGTAAATTTTACAAGGAATCTGTACTATCATATGAGATGGTATTAATCGATCAGTGGAGATCTCTTTCACCGACCGTGAAAATGGAAAACGAACAACCTTTTACCATGTTAACTAATCAAATAACAGTAAATCTTAACGTCTCTTCAGGGATATGATTTAATTTTTACATTCTCATCAGAAAAGGTATTAGATTTGTGTAAAATTTGACCCCTCCCCCATTTTCGACAAATGTCCACGTTTTGACACCCCTGAATCCAAAAAACAGGTTTTTATGCATGTGTCTGCCTGTTTGTCTGTCTGCGGGTCTGTAGATTTTCAGTTCGTTGGCACGATAACTTAACCAAGAGTCGGGCTGACTGAATTTAATGGTCGATTTAAAAAAATGCGCGACAGCCTATCAAACTATCTACCCTATGTGGGCCAGAGCTAGGCCGACGGTCGAGCACAATAAGGTTACTTACACTGGTTAAAATTACGCTGACAGTTGGTCCACCCTTAATCAGAGTTTGTCCGATCGTAATTGTATGCTCCTATAGAGAAAAATTGGCTACAGTCTATCTAACTGTCGGCCCAAATTTGGGTCAGAGTTGGGTCGACGGTAGTGCGCAGTAGGATTACTTTCACTGATTAATATTATGCCCTTATTTCTTAGTAATTAATTATATACAAAAATCGGCTTTTTCAAAAAGCACCTGAACCTATCATTTTTTGCATCTTAAAATGTTTGTGAAATTCTATATTACCATAAAAAATAAGAAATCTTATTTATTTGGAACTTTCATTTAAACTTAGTTCACTTCACCGTGTCACATTTTTCTGAACAGTGTTATTTTCAAAAACAGAAAATCCATATACCTTCCCCTTAGAGATATAGTCTTTTTCTGCATAATCTTATTTGCATTTAGCAATAAAATTCATTTGGCGAGGAAATCAGTAAAAAACCTGGAATTGTAGGGTTTTCATAAAAAATTTTAAGAAAGGCAAGTTTGCGTTTGGTTTTTGTCATTTATTCTGCAGACTCTTATGCTTTTGTGCAAAGAGTTGGTTTCAAATTGGTAAGGGAGTGAATTGGAAAAGTGAGGTAAAGTATGAGAATGAAATGAGAAAAATAGGTGAGCAAGGCGGAAAAAAGAAAAGTGGGTTGTAGGGTTTGGGAAAAAAGAGTTTGATGTGGGTGGCATGGCATTTATGGGCAATTGCAACTGATATTTGAAAAATAAATGATTATTTGTTTCCGCAATATAAATCTTTATTATATGCACTGTGAGGATTTTTTAACGATCGCAAATTTTTCATCGTTATACATTTTAACTGCTGCTAGTCAACTATTTTAACTGAAAAATAAAGTTCGAACATATACCTGGGATATAAAAATAAAACTAAGAAACCTAGAGCGAAAGCGAAACAAACAATAACACCGGCACACAAAAAAGGGGTCTCCCCGGCGGACTATACCAGCATATCTATATGTTTTTTGGTTCGCTAAATCTAAATCTGGGGTCAAAATAAGCCATTTGGCTCATATTGTTTCGAAAAACGCAATAATAGACGTAAAATCGACGAAAACAGCGATTTTGCGAGTATATTTTTGCAAAAAAAATATTTTCATGTCCGTTGGACGTAATCAGCATGTCTATATGTTTTTGGGTCGCTGAATCCGAATCCGGGGTCCAAATAACTTAGTTGGTTCATCTTTTTTAGAAAAACGTAAAATCGTCGAAAACAGTGATTTTTCTTGTATATTTTTGCAAACAAAATTTTTCATGTCCAGTGGTCTCAATCATCACATCTATATTATTTTGGGGTCGTTGAATCCGAATCCGGGATCCAAATAACCCACTGTGCTCATATTTTTTCGAGAAACACAAAAATAGATGTAAAAATATGAAAACGTCTATTTTGAGTTTTTCGAAAGAATATGAGCCAACTGGGTTATTAAAACCTTTGATTCTGATCCAGCGACCCCAAAAGCATATAAATATGCTGATTCAGACATAATTTTTTGTTGCAAAAATATACATGAAAAAACGCTGGTTTCGTCGATTTTGCGTTTTTCGAAAAAGTATAAGCCAATTGGGTTATTTCGACACAGGATTCATACTCAGCGACCCCAGAAACATATAGATATGCTGATGTAGTCCGCCAGGCAGAACACTTTTTTGTGTGCCGGTGTAATTTATACATAAAACGTTCAGCTTTATTTCCCGGTATACGAAAAATTGGTAATATTACAGGTAATACCAAATTTATTTTTCTGGATCATGCTTCTTCATCAGGCTTATACATATACAATAATTAAATGGCTATGTAATAAAAAAAGTCGTTTAAACCCACCATCCTGAATCATGCGTAATCTTCTCTTTAGGTAGAAAATGGAAGCACGAAGAAGCACTAAGAAACGTTTGTCCGGTCCTTCATTTTTACAATTAAAAACAGTATTTTTTTGTAGCAACTTTTTGGGCTTTTTTCAGATTTATAAAAATTGAGGATCAGGTTACGCTTACATGACCGTAACATTTTTTTTCAATAATCAATTCTATTGACACACCACTTTCAGTCAATGTAATTTTTTTCTATAGGGTGCAGGAACCGATCGACGAAGAAATTGGCAACCTTAAATTATATGATCCATTTTATTATAAGAGAAAACATAACTTTACTTTATGTATATATTTTTATACATAAAATTAAAACCCAAGATAAAAAGAATACTTTGAAGGAGAAATTAAAGAAAAAATAATGGATAATATAACAGAACAAAATTTAATTACTGACACATAGTAATTAATAATACCACTTGAAAGAGCGAACGCTGGTACTTCGATAATTCAATAAGAAATGTTAAATATGGAGTTGGAATTTTAAAAAAGTACAAGAAGATTTTCTTTCTGACTTTCTTTCTTTTAAGAAGGCAAGGGTTATTGATGATCTAAATCACAAGCTTACAAAATCCCTGAAATAGTAAATAGAGTGCAACCCTTCAATTGCCCTCCCTTCTATTGCCCGTCCGAGAATTGAAGCCGCGCGTCAGGTAGGTGTAACTTCTGCCCAAACTAAACTGGGCTCTTGCAATCCATAATCGACATTTGGTTCATAAATAATAATGTCGATGTCATAATTTCTCAAGTTGCATATTCTTATAGAAAAAAATTATCTTGAAAATGGTGAATGAGCTGCATTAAACATTTGAATTAAACCCGATCAAGAATATGACTTTGACACATTCATCCATCAATAAGCAATCGTTTCTGGTATTGCTTCTGGGCATGACAGAATACTTAAATCTCGATAATTATAATTTATCATTGGTACATTTACAATTAAAATGAGTTTACTCAGTAAATAATAGTTGAAGCTATGATTATTTTTTTTAAACACAAAAGCTGAAATTCTTGACATTTTCTTATCTCTGATTTTCCGTGACGTTGGTACGATTGATACAAGATTTTTAATCTTTATACCATTTAACTTGACTTATGGTGGCAGAAAAATGCCGATTTTTTACATAACCTAATCCTAAAAATATCTTGTCTCAAAGACTCATGGGCGCATTAAGGGCATGTGACACAGCTAAATACCTATATTATCGACCACACTTTTTCAGTTCACTGAATGTTTTTTTGAACCTAAGAACTTTTTTTGTAAATAAGAAC
>NC_046662.1:95291646-95298925 GCF_010883055.1 Belonocnema kinseyi
TAGGTTCAAAAAAACATTCAGTGAACTGAAAAACTGTGGTCGGTAATATAGGTATTTAGCTGTGTCACATGCCCTTAAGGCGCTTCCTCAGGCTTGAAAATTAGCCCATGTATTACTCAGACAAATTTTTCTCCTACAATTCTAAATTGTATGATTTCATATTTCAACCACAGACTATAAATACCTAAATGTATAACCTTCCAGAGCGCTTTTTTCAAAAAATGGCCTGGTTCTTATTTTATTGCAATTAATTGAAAATTAATGTATTTTGCGCCTGGGAAGTAGCAAACCGCCAAACCGCCATCATAAGTGTACTCATGGCGAACATAGTATGTGGGCCCTCTGGCTGGCTATGAAACAGCGGGTGGTCTAATCTAGGAGTGTTATTTTTTCGATGATACTTAAAACATCGTAAACCTAGGATCGAGCCGAGAATTTAGATTGAGTGCCTATCATGCCTCACTCTACTTTCCTATTGTTAAAGATTACAGTCGGTTTAAAGAAATTAGAAATGAGCAAATATTAAGGAATTTAATTTTAATATTCTGCATTAGGTTCATTACATCGCGATAAGACGATTAAAAAAAGAATGAAGAAAATCGGTTAAACCGTTCAATTTCTGGATATACCTTTTTTTCTCTTCTCCGATTGTACGACAAAAAATACTGAAAGAAAAAGATGCTGCGCCCAAAATTCGAACCTGTTGAATGGGAAAAGTATGGAAATTAGATTTATTTTAATTTTCTTATTTATTTCATTTATTCATTCATTTATGATTGATACAATTTTTTGCTTCAAGATGCATATCATGTGGTTCAATTTCATTGCTTTTCATTCGAAAAATTAAAATATTATGTACAGAAATCGGAGGAGCCTTCTTTTTCGAGGTGGGGACCTAGCCATAGAATTATAAAATTAAATGGCATAATGTGTTAATTTTTACTAAACATCCGTCGTCTTTTTCATACAAATAATTAGTAGTGGACAATTTGAATATTTCCCATTACTTTTTAAACAATTTTCAATTGTTTACAGAAATGTAAATTATTCAAACAATTATTTAATCCCAAAAAATGTAACAAACAATCGTATTTTCTGATTAAAATGTAATGGTTTGTCATTCTTTGGAGTAGTACATTTTTCTAAAAACATATCATCATTTAAGAAATTATTTATTGTTTTTTTTCCAAATTTCGGAACATTGAGCTAGAGATGTCCACTAAATAGAGTATTACAAGACTGTATAGTGTATACAAAGAATAGATGAACCACCTTTTAATTGTTTAAGCTAATATAACTTGTTTAAATAATTACTTTTTGAAAAATATTTTCTAAATCGTATTTTCTGAGTTAAACATAATATTCAATGAGCTCGACGAATAGTAAATGTTTTTAGAAAATTTACTGCTCTAAAGAATGAAAAACCATTACATTTTAATGAAAAAATATGATTGTTTGGTACATTTTTTGGGATTAAATTATTGTTTAAATAATTTACATTTCTGTAAAAATTGAAAATTTCTTGAAAATTGTTTAAAAAGTAATGAGAAATATTCAAATTGTCCACTAGTAGTTATTTGTATGAAAAAGACGACGGATGTTTGCTAAAAATTAACCATAAGGGACGTAAAAATGTAGTTTTTTATTTTTGGCTCATATTTAGGGCGCAGTGGGGAGGGGGTAAAATTTATTAGTATGGATTTATTTCGCAAACACTTCAGCTTGTAAATCGATTGGAAATATATTCATAATTTTTATTAAATTTTAACATAGTGTAAACAGTAGACATTGTGCCATTTAATTTTATCATTATATATCTAGGTCTCCACCTCGAAAAAGAAGGCTCCTCCGCTTTCTGTAAATAATATTTTAATTTTTTGAATGAAAAGCAATGCAATTGAACCAAATGATATTAATCTTGAATAAAAAAATGTAATCAGTTCTGACTAAGAGCACATTCATTGTGACGCAAGCAGTTGTATTTGAAACAAATAAAGATTCAAGAAAAAAAATAGAAAAATTATGATTGTCTATGATTGCAGAGTTTTCAATTGAAACTTGCCACCAAGAAATTAAAATAATGAAATGAATGAATGAATAAATGAATGAGTAAATGAATGGGTAAATGAATAAATTAATGAATAAATGAATGAGTAAATGAATGAATTAATGAATAAATGAAATTAATAAGAAAATGGAAATAAAATAAATGTAAATTCCATACTTTTTCCATTCAACAGTTTCCAATTTTGGGCGCAGCATCTTTTTCTTTCAGTATTTTTTGTCGTACAATCAGAGGAGAGAGAAAAAAGGTGTATCCAGAAATTGAACGGATTAACCGATTTTCTTCAGTCTTTTTTTAATCGTCTTATCGTTATGTAATGAACCGAATGCAGAATATTAAAATTAAATTCCTTAATATTTGCTAATTTCTAATTTCTTTAAACCGACTGTAATCTCTAACAATAGGAAAGTTGAGTGAAGCATGACAGGCACACAATCTAAATTCTCGGCTCGATCCTAGACTTACGATGTTTTAAGTATCGTCGAAAAAATGACACTCTAGATCACCTGCTGTTCCATAGCCAGCCAGAGGGCCCACGAACTATGTTAATTGCAATAAAACCAGAAGCAGGCCATTTTTCGAAAAAAGCGCTCTGGAAGGTTATACATTTAGGCATTTATAATCTGTGGTTGAAATATGAAATCATACAATTCAGAATTGTAGGAGAAAAACCTGTCAGAGTAATACATGGGCTAATTTTCAAGCCTGAGGAAGCGCCTTAAGGCGAAGGCGAAGCTGACGACCGCCTCCTCCGCCTACGATCGTACGGCGCCAAAAGCGCCAAAAGTGACCGCCAAATGAAGGTGTCAAGCAAGCCAAATTAGCTTCCGCTTGCAGCTTAAATTGACCTTCGTCCGCCCTGGAAACACTCCTTAAAGGCATGTGGCACAGTTAAATACCTATATTAGAGACCTCACTTTTTCAGTTCACTAAACGTTTTTTTGAACCTAATAACTTTTTTTTTACATAAAATATCGAGCTGAAACTTCATGAAATGTATTAGAGCACAATAAAGTACGTTTAGGTACTGCATTTTGGTAGGAACTTCACTGAAAATTATTTCATCTTCTTTCGGAACCTCGACATTTTTTGAACGTTCGAGCTTTTTTTATACATAAAATATCGGTCTCAAACTTTGAGAACTGCAAGAGCCGAAAGAAAACTACGTTTAAGTACAAAGCTTAATAATAAAAGATGTAAAAAAAATTCTCAACTATTAATTCCATCGTGTCGAACGATTCTTCGTTCTTCTATAGTTGAGTATTTAAAGGCATTTTAGGTAATTTTTAAAGATTTTCAGGAATTTTGTATTTATTTTAATAATTTTTAAAAAATCTTAAGGATTGGCAATATTATAGAGTGTTTTGAAAGAACCTACGGTATAAAAAGAGGTTCAAGTAATTTAAATAAATTTCAAAATATTTTAAAGGGTAAATTAATTCGATTTCAGAGGTTTTAAAAAATATCAAGTGATTTAAAAATACCTCGAATAAATAAATATACATACACACACATATATAATTAAAAATTTGTCATAAGGACAACCGCAGGATTTCGCCGGGAGCGGGTGCTAATCTGAAAAATTGCACGCGCTCTCAGCGAAAACGCGGTAAAATATCAGCCACAACCACGTCTCACGACCGTGAGATAGGTGATTACAGACACGCAGGTATGCTTTTTACGCAATTAGCGAGTGAAAGTTTGGCACCTCCAAGAGCGCCGATGATAAGGACGTTTAGTTTAACAGAATATTCCGGGTACAATCGTTGCAACTCCGTTATAAGGTCTCAGTACATCTCTTTCTTTTCATTCTCCTTGGCTATGATGTTTTTGTCAGCTGGTGCCGAAAATTCGATAACGAACATGGTTCGCTTCTCAAGGTCGAGAAGAAAGTCGAGAATATAAAGTTCCAGTATATGCGGTACTTCTCATTCTCGACAATTGACTCGATTTCCCTAGGAGCATTTAGGGAAGCGATATTAAGGTTAATGCCGTAAGAGTGACAGAGATGGTAATAAATCACTCTTAGTGCCGCATTGTGCCTTTAAATGTAGGTCATTCCCACGTGAGTTGAACGACTAGATAGTATGTGAGCTAAATGCTGGGGGTGTGCATGGCACGCCATGCAGCTATGATCGGGAATGTCTTGGCTCAAAATGTGGCGACGGTATGTTAAGGTGGAAATGACACCGTCTTGTCATGCCAAAATGAAACCCTCCGCACCAGACTTCAGTCCGGGCGATTTAAGGAAAGCAAACGTTAGCTCACAAGACATTGACTGATCCTTCATATTTCTGTGGAAAACACCGTGCATCCTCTTATCGGGGAACTGTTCACGAAAGTTTTTCTCTTGTGCTTTCTTAATCCGGGCTTTCAGGAGTGAGTACTTGAGATAGATAAGATTTGATATATTTTACTCACCACTAATACTGAAGTTAAGTCCGAGTGTTTCAGCAACCTCCTCCGCTGCTTCGTGATTCCTGACCATTTTAAGAAAAAGGTCTCTTCCATTTGCAACTCTATGTGCTGCGCCTAGAATAATCCTGTTGTGAAGACATTAAAGACTCAATATTCCGCGAACCCCTTGATGGCGTGAGATGTACAGTCGCGGAACGGAAGACTTAAGATGCATGCTTTTGTTCATTTGCATAACCTTTCTTGTCCCGATATCAAGGGATCTTAGCTCGTTCTTCGTCGATGGAATTACTCCAAATGAATATAGTACTACTGGGACGGCAAGCATGTTCGTTGCAGATTCTTTGTTCCTCGTCGACAGTTCGGAAGACCAAATCTGCCGAATGAGGCGTTTGTATCTGCTTCGCAGAGTATCCTTTCTACATGTCACATCCTGAATGCGGCTCTGTGGCACGCCCAGGTATATGTAAGTCTTTCCAGCGCAAAGGTGTCGTATAGCGCTTCTATCAACGAGCTCAGGATCTTCAGGGATGCCATTAAGTTTTCATCGCTTCAAATAAACCTTGGTGCATTTGTCTAACCCAAATTCCATTCCAATTTTCTTAGTATATCGTTCGGCAATCCCTAAAGCTAGATGTAGTTGCTCTTTGTTTTTAGCATAGATCTTAAGATCGTCTATGTAACATACATGAGTGACCTTGTACTTTCGATCTGCAGGTTTGCCGCACAAGTACCCGTCGGAATGGCGAAGTGCTAGAGATAGTGGCAATAATGTAAGGCAAAAGAGGAGTGGTCTCATGGTGTCGCCCTGAAAGACAACTCTCTGAAAGGTGACCTTGTTAGTTGTCACGCGATTTTTTCTAGATGAGATAGTAAATCTGGTTTTCCAAAGCGGCATCAAACTCTCTATGCACCTAACTATTTGCGGATGTACCTTTAAGATTTCCAAAAAACAGATGATAAGTCTATGGAAGGTCGAATCGAAACCTTTCTGATAATCAATCCAGGCCATGGATAGGTCGCGCTGGTAGAATGCTGCATCTTTGCAGACACATCTATCGATGAGCAGGTTCTCCCGTCTTCCCGCTACGCCTTTCTTTGAGCTTCGTTGTTCATACATCTCTTGCCACACAGGTTCAATTGCCCGAACAATCTTATCATTTAGGATAGCTGTGAATATCTTATACATTGTGTTCAGAAAAATGATTGGCCTGTAATTCTTCGGGTCAGCTAAGTTGCCTATTTTCACCAACCACTCCGGAATCGGCTCTTCCGACTTTAAATATGAGGTGAAATACGGGACAAATGCTGATGGGTTTAAGGAAACTTCTTCCGCTAGAAGGTTTTGATACAATCTGGTCCCGATGCAGAATAGTTCTTCATCCCTCTTAATACTTTTTTCACTTCCTCGGTAGTGATAGGTGGGCATTCTTTATCAAGAGTTATGAGAGAATCACATAGCTCCTTGAAGCTATTTATATTTTCTGATTCTTCGTTCAGTCTATGCCTACTCTATACCTCCTCTGGTTTGGGATGTGTTCGACAGTAACTGGAGGGTCTTGAAAGAGTCGAGATGGATCAGAGAGAAGCTCTTGATTTTCTCTGACTCACCTCTCCCTCCGCTCTAGACTTCTCTTAGCGTCAGATAGTATCCGTATTACCTCGGCAATATGCTGCCTGATGGTCAACAGCTTTGACTTGTTAAGTGTGTTATAACGGGTCCGGAGTTCGCGCGCGAACTTTCGAACCTTGGCAGTAAAATTCCTGCCAGATGTAATGTAGTCAATCACACACCTAATGCGGGACGCGTGCTGTCTTGTCCAGCCTATCTTTATGGCAAGTTGATGCATTCGTCTTTTGGTCTTATGATCAACCGTTGGTTTTCTTTTACGGTTCGCATCGGCCGAAGCTCTCGCTGCATTATGAAGACAGTCATTGATAGCCCAGAGGTCGGATTCTCCGGAAAAATGCCCACGAAGCTCATCATCCATTTCAGCCAGATCTTTAGGCTTGAGAGAAACCTTGGTGTTGATGTTTCTCCGGGTCATAAAGCATCGCTCTTCCTCTATTGGATGCCTACCCGCGGTTGACCTTAGTGTTGCCTCTCTTTCTCTGTTTCCGGCTTGTTCTAGCTGTGGTAGAGTAGGCGTTTCGCTTACATAGCCCCTTTTTCGGAGTAGTTCGGCATGGTTTCGCAGACGTTGCTGCGAAAAGTGCGATAGCTCCGGGTGTTTCTTGCACCACCGAGGATGCAGCCGTGTCATGTGACCCCGTTCAGGGGCTACACTCGCATCGTAGCACTCTAAGCAAGTCGTGATTTAGTCGCGTCGTCCACCGAAAGGTCCCGAGATTCTGCCGATCCATCGCATTGAATCCATTTTTATTGGCTCCCTCAGCTTCAAAGTGGTCGGCATTGTAGGCTGACCCATTGTCAGGAGCTCTGCGCATTCTGTTGTTTCGAATCGCACTAACTACAACTATGTTTGGTGTTGTCATTGTTGTTCTCACGAGAAGCTAGGGAAAGGGGTTCGTTCATCCTTGTAAAGCCCCGCATGCAAGGATAAGGCTGCGTACTCTGAGACGTCGCCCGGTATCCCAGAGTTACCGTTCTAGACACCTCACCCAGGTGCCATTCAGTTTTCGACACGGTTTTCACACCTCCGCTTGGGGGTTAATTCCTTCGGGACCACCCCTGGTCAATTATCCGCGACTGCCTATTTATTTTTGTAACCATATTCAGCAGAAACCCTTGGTACAGGGACCCTCTATCCGCAACCCGAGGACGCGTTCGGTGGCTTT
>NC_046662.1:95299025-95302498 GCF_010883055.1 Belonocnema kinseyi
ATTCAACAGAATTTCAGAAGATTTCAAGAAATTTTTTTTCATTGATTTTAAGGAATTTATAAGGTTAGGAATAGTTGAGGGCATTTCAAAAGAATAGAAGGTATTTTCAAGACATTGGAGCAATTTGAAGGAATTTAAAAAAAACTGTATAGGATTTAAAACTTTTAGATTTTTCTTGAAGATTCCAAGAATTTTTCATTTGATTTCGGTAATTTTATTGATGTCAGAGGATTTGAAATATTCTAGAGTAATTTAAAAGAGTATTTTAAAACTTTATAAGGAATTGTCTATTGATTTCAGAGGATTTTAGATCTTGTAGAGAATTTCAGAAGATTTTAAGGCACTGAAAACATTGTAAAGGATTTGAAGACTTTTAGAGTATTTTAGACGATTCCAAGGAATTTTCGTAAGCTTAAAATAGTTTCAAGTGATTTTAAAGAATCGAAGGAATTTTTTTTATTTCAATAATATAATATCTAAAAATCCTGACATGATGAACCAATTCTGACCCCGTATTCGGATTCTACGTAAAAAATTACTTCGGAAATGACCCTCCACTTTCCAACAACAAAACCACGTTGGCCTGTGATATCGTAGGGTAATTTAAAAGATCCTTAATTTTTTATTGATTTCAGTAATGTAATTTCACTTATAGGATTTGCATTTTTGCATGGTATTGTAGAAGATTCTGTAAGACAATCTTAAAAACTTTAAACTATTTTTATCGATTTAGAAAGATTTGAAAAGATAAGAAATATTGTATAGACTTTTTTTTAAGATTTCAAAGATTCTACTACATTCTTAAAAGTTCAATGAAATTTTAAAGAATTGTTAATATTTTAGAGTAATTCAAAGAATCCAAGGCATTTTCAAGTGTTTTCAATAATTTCAAAAGATTTCAAAAAAGCTTGAAAGTTTTAGATGCTTCAAAATTTTTTAAAAAGATTCTAAGGATTATTCAATTAGAAATCGGTAACCTAATAGGATATTAAATGATTTAAAATAGTTCAGGGTATTTGAAAAGATTTCAAGGCACAATTTAGGAATTTACTAGGTTTGGAAGCTTTTCAAAAAAATGGTAAAGATGTTAAAATATCCTAGGGTATTTTCCAAAAGATATCAGTAATTTGAAGTGATTCAATTCTTCCTGTTTTTCTTTTATTATTTATTTGTCTTTAATAGACCTTTTCATTTAAGGGCGGAAACCTTTCAAAGTTTCGAGCAGTTTTTACTTCCGTTTCGTAATTGCGAAAAATACTTCCCATATTTTTTTCTTTTTCCCTCTTGTGAACATTGCTCGAAATATTTGAATATCGCCTGAAATGCCTCCTGGCGTTTGACATTCAAGTTTATGAGCCAAAAAGGAGTTAGTTTGGAAATCTAATTTTGATTAGTGAATCTAATTCATGCTCTGTTTGCATTAAATTATTCATAAGAAAGTAGATTTTATTTCAATCTTTAATAGGAAAAATGATATTAAATATTTGAGGGCTTTTTGAAAGATTCCAAGGCTTTTTGAAAACATTGAACAAAATTCTAGCAATTTCCAAAGATTTGAATGATGTAAAGTTATAGGAAAAATTTGAATGTGGCATTAAAGATTTTGCTGGAATTTTGGAAGATATACACTGAACACGTGCACGTGTATTTTTGAAAGTAACTATTCCTACTTTGTTAGTATATCATATTTTAACGAATTATTTCAGCGAGTGTTTATGTCGGAAAAGGCATTGAAATCTTATACCCTGTTTTTTCTCAAGTTGCCTTGGCCGACAAATAGAATTTTCTACGAGATAAGAAACTTTATACATTCACGATCGGCCAGATCTGAACACTTCCTTCGGCATGCGCTTTCAAGTGTCGTATGTATCTCGAAGAGTTAATGATTAACTGTTATAGATCTACGAAATCGTGTCGAAACCAAAACCTCCATGTAAACAACGACGGGATACTTAAGGAACCCCATGTAATGGAAGGGTCAATTGTCTTGCTCGATCCTCTGACTAGAGCACATCACTCTGTTCAATTTTTTACTGAATAAATTGATTTCATTTCAATTCACACATTTAATTTTTATTCCGAAATTACTTACATCGGATTAGTTTTCGGTGTAAGGCACCTAAGCAAAGTTGCATACACTACCGGTCAAAAGTTTGGGTTCACTTAAAAAAATAATTTTTTTTTGTATTTATCGCTTTAATTATACCGGAGCTAAAAAAATGTATCTTTAAAGGTTGATTGTTTTCGAAATTCTGTTTAAAATAAGCGCAGGGTAAAGTCAATTTGTCTAGTTTTTAAGCAGATATTGCAAAAATAGTGTAAATTTCAATGTTTTCTTAATATTTCAATAACTTTCGGAATAGACTACGTTTTTCAATGCTCTTGGGCTCATTTTGAAGCTTTTTTTCACCGTATCACAACAGCTTACGAGTATTAATTGTAAAAAATGTTTTTTTTTTTCGAATTGCAAGAACTTGAATTTGTAACAAAAAAGTTGGAAAAATTGAAATATCTATGTAATTTCCTCAAAATATATATTTATTTAACTTTTACACTGATTTGCCTACAGATAAGATGTTTTCAAATTTATCCAACTTTTTTATTACAACTTCAAGTTCTTGCAATTCGAAAAGAAATTCTTTTCGATTCATACTCATAAGCTGTTGTGATACGGTGAAAAAAAACTTAAAAATGAGCCCAAGAACATTGAAAAACTTTGACTATTTCGGAAGTTACTGAAAATTTAAGAAAACATTGCAATTTACATTATTTTTGCAATATCTACTTAAAAACTAGACAAATAGGCTTTATCCTGGGTTTATTTTAGACAGAATTTCGAAAACAATCAACCTTTTAAAGAGACATTTTTTTAGGTCCGGTATAATTAAAGCGATAAATACAAAAAAAAACGATTTTTCTAAGTGAACCCAAACTTTTAACCGGTAGTGTAGATTATGGAAGGAATGATTTAAATTATTTTGTGGGATTTTCCAAGATTGCAGGAAATATCATATGATTTCAAAATGTTTTTCAACTCTTCGGAATACTTTCGGAATTCTTCGGAATGCTTTTAAACCCAAAAGAACATTAGTCACACTATTGACGTACATATTTACTTTTAGTCACTTTTTGGATTAGAAATTAGTCTGTAATGCGTCGAAAAGCAATTAAGACTTTTTAAAAATAAGGTTGAATTGATAGCATCAATTCAACCGTTCTTTATTGACAAAATTTAGATACACTCAAATTAGATGCGAATAACAGACTGAGCTCGGGCGGGATTCTTACATGTATATATAGTCTAGGAACTTAGTCGGGGAAGGTTCAGAGTCGAAAGTTCAAATTCCCCTTTCTAACACCCCCGTTTCTGAACTAAATTTCGTCCTCGAAATTATATTATTACTTTCCTTCCTTTTAAGAGAGTTTGACGAACTTCTTCTAAAGGAGGTTGCATTTCGGCAGTGTAGGTTATA
>NC_046662.1:95302598-95325823 GCF_010883055.1 Belonocnema kinseyi
TAACAGACTGAGCTCGGGCGGGATTCTTACATGTATATATAGTCTAGGAACTTAGTGGGGGAAGGTTCAGAGTCGAAGGTTCAAATTCCCCTTTCTAACAAGTCTCTCTGCAAAAAACGTCGGAATAGAAATGATTGCTTAGCACTCATGAGATATTCTCTGGGAATCAGATTTTCGACAACATCGCATTAATTTTTCTTTCGGTTTGAATAGATGACTCTTTAAAATAAATTATGCTGTAGTAGCTCTTATGATAACAAATTACAGATTCAGGCCTCGAGCTGAACATACTGTTGGCACTATTTGACACTATTTTCAAGCGATGACGCTGTTTTCCTATTATTTCGAAAAAATTACACTATTTTCAAATCAAAAAGATAAATTTATTAACCAAGAAACATTTTTTAAATATTAGAAAAAGTCATTAAAAATGTTGAATTTTTTAGACAAACACATGGGCTTTCAACGAAACAGTCGATTGTTCAAGTAAATATTACAATTTTTAAGCTAAAAGATGAATTCTCAAATAAGAAGATTTATTTTCTATCAGAGAAAAAGAAATTTCAATAAAATATAGGGAAACTCTTTTATAGCGCCGATTTTGCAACTGACAATGGGTTGAAACTAACTCATTATAGCCCGCTCCGCTTGTGCTCGCTCTCGCCTGAGTGCTCACTTGAGTGAGCTCAGCTACTGTTACACCTACCTGCGGCGCGGCGTCAATTCTCGGAACGGTTATAGAAGAGAGGGCTTTTGAAGCGCTTCACTGTATGTACATATATTTTTGACCAGATGTTTGAATTTTCAATTATATAGATTAATTTTCTACCAAGAAGACAATTTTTTTTAAAATGATATAAATGTTCACATAAGTACTTTGTACAATGGATGTGATGTTAGTTCGAATTTTATTTCATTAATTTTCATTTTTTATTTTTTCGCTTTGAACTTTGTGGTAGGGCCTTCTAACTTTCCTGACAGGGTTTTCCATACTAGACAGGCTGAGAACGAGGAGAAAAGTGACTAAAAGGAATACTAAACCCCATAAAAAATATAGACTTTCAATATTTTGAAATTCTCGTCTCTTCCGGAAGATCGTCGGGGCACCCTTGGTGCCACCTTTGGGGGAGCCAGAATTCGGGACGGTTGTAATAATGAGCTGTGAGATGGTCAGACAGATTGCACAAATGAAAGAGCTAGCCAGTAAGGACATCTGCAACAAACGCTAAGCAACGGAACATTAACTGTGTCTGGAGAATACTTTGGCTAAAGTTAGCCATTTGCAGCCAATCTACCACGACAAAAATACCGTGGAAGAGCATTAACTAGAATACTAAAAGAAGAATGTTGAATAACTACAGAGCCAGAAGTAGTTCAAGAGTGTCAAGAAGATCGAATGCAGGCTTCCCTATGGTTTGAAGAGGATCAATATGAAGATTCTCCCAAAAACCAAAGCTAGACCTGAAGACAAAGCTCTGGATCTGTTCACGAAAGGGGTGCAGAGGCGACAATTGAAATATAAAATTGATTCTAGATGACCCCCTTCCAGTCTGGATTTTATCCAGATAAACATTCACCACGCTAAGAGAGTGTTTGCTACCTCAAGCAAACGTTTGGCAGTGGAAGGAACAGCTTTTGTCTTAATATAAGAACCGTCGACTCATAATGTGAAAGTTAGATATTTGAGTAGAAAAAACGGATCAGTCATTTAAACTAGTTCCGTAGAAATACCTATAGTACAGAACTTTTTGTTAGAGCCCATATTAAATTTATTGGATTACCAAGGTTCTTTTCTAGAGACTTGGTGGCAATAGAGACCGAGAAGCATTTAGGAGAAAGGTTCCAGCCTATGGTGATTTGCTCAGCGTACCTACAATTTTACTCCAAGGACCCACCACCATCTGAGGAATGAAGAAATCTGTTGGACTATTGCCGCGTTCTAGGACGGTCAACGCACATCATTCGACTTGAGGTAGTAAGGATATCAGTCACATCTTCATTACATTACTTTTTTATTATTGATTTAACTCTATTGATTCGGGGTAATAAACCTACTATGGTGACATGTAGATGTAGCTTTATAATTGATTTGACCTTAATTATACTCGATAAGTATTAGCGAAGTATTCAAGGGATATGGCATGCATCGTCGGATACGTTTCAAACGGACCATAGACAGATATGCTTCTCCTTCATAGCCTATAGACCTGAGGTTTAAAGATATAGGGACTCTAAGGAAACTAAATGGGACACTTATAGGGAAAATCTCAGCAGTTTGTTGGGTGCTATACGGGATAGAATAAATATTATAATTGTTCTTTTCGTATTAAAAAACAGTCAGTGGTGCACCCTGATGGAATCCTATACTTGACGACCTAAAAAAGAATAATCGACGCATTTTTGACCCTGCTAAAAAGAAAAAAAATTAGGACTTGTACAGCACAGCCTCAACAAGATATAATAATGAGATACAAAATGCCACAGGGACTCATGGAGGGGGTATTGTCAGGGAATTTCGATTATACTTGGCACTGCTAGACTTCAGAGAACCTTGAGGGGTAACTCAACACGGCAACTGAAGGTATTATTATTGCCTTCGGGCGACATGGCTCGCAGTTGAATTAAACGAATGAGGAGCCGCCCATGAGTCACTCATTCAAAAATTACATGGGTAGTTAAACGATTCAAACCACTGAAAGTTGCAGGGGATGATAAAATATATTCCGTGCATTCATTCAAGAAGGATTTCTCTTCTTGGTGGTTCCATTGTGCGCCATTGGTACATGGGCTCTCAGAAGAACATTCTAGATAGTAGAAGGGGGTAAAAAGAATTGTGCATTCTAAGAATTTATTATCTAGTACGTGTACTAAGAGGACTAACCGAACACTGCCGACTGACAAAACACTTGACGAATATGGCGTTTTGGGATAACCCTCATTGTCGAAAGTGTGAATTTCGTGAGGTTACAGCGCATCACACATTTTGTGAATGTGATGCGCTGGCGTGCCACAGAAACGAATACGTTGGGGGTTATTTTCGCGAACCAGAAGACATTCATGACATCTCCTGCAAATGAATTCATGAATTTATGGTGAAGATTTAGACAATATCTTAAGAGTGGAAACTATGATGCAAAAATTAATATTCATATTTTGACGACAAATATGTTTTTAAAAAGTATTGCCCAATCAATAAAAACAAGTTGAATCGTATAATAGAGTCATCCGCTATTTCATTTTTTATTTTTGCATCTTAAATTATATGCTCTAAAATCACTAATAAATGTCGTGGTCTATAGAAAAACTTTTTCGAATTAATATTTGAAAAAAAATGTACACATTTCAAATTCTTATTTCATATAAATAGTCTGAAGGCTTTAGAATGTCCTTTTCGAAATCGAAATAAGAATTCAATCATAAGTAACAAGCAGAGAGGCTATCTCAATAGAGTAGCCGACACTCACTAAGGGTCCTTTGTTCAGTTTTTGGATTAAAATTCAGAAATAGATTTTTTTATTTCAATTTTAACAGCCTAAAACATAATAATTCGGAATCTACGGGTTTCCATTGTTTCAGATATCTAACCTTTTTTAGATGTTTAAAATTGAAAGGAATATAACGTCGTACCTCGTAAATCGAATGAGAAACGCCCAAGCAGACAACATTTTTGAATTCAACTCCAAAATAGTGTATTAGTTTATAAGTTATAATTATAAATATGTATAATGAGAAAATTCATAAATTACACAAAAAAGTCAATAATTTGAAGAAAAAGGACCCCACACAATTTACATTAAAATCCAGCTCCGGTCAAATTGGCTGAAATTGCAATATATCATAGTTCAAAGCCTCCTGATCAAAAAATCCTAATGGGTACTAGTCCAAAAAATCAAAAGTTTTCGAGATAGATGGGGCTGAACGCGAAAAATATGGCCACAAGCGATCTAATGTCTCACTTGAAACTTGAAGATGAGGTGCAGATTTTTCAATAAACTGTGATCAGCACAATCACTGATAATATTAGAAACACTGGTACGACCAGTCCAGATATTAGGGGCAACAAAATGACGCTGTCCTGGTAATAATAGGCGAAATCATGGCGCTGACCTAGCAATGTAAATATTGTTCGAAATATTAAAGGTGGAAGACAGTTCAGTCAATGAATACATGACTGTAGATCAGTTCAATTACCAAAGGAAAAACCAGTCCAGCTACTAAGGGCAATGTAATGGGACTGCCCTGGCAATGTCAAAATTTAAAAAAATAATCAAGGCAAAAGACATTCTGGACTACCAAAGATACTTTGTAGCCCAGATAATTAAGACATTACTATAGGTCAGTCACACCAACAAAGGCAAGACATGTTGTTAGTCTAGTCAGTTAAGATAAGACTATAAATCAGTCCAACCAAAAAATGCAAGACATGTTATTAATGCAGTCGGTTAGGACAAGACTACAAATCAGTGCAACCAAAAAATGCAAGACAAGTTATTAGTCCAGTCGGTTGAGACAAGACTATAAATCAATCCAACCAACAAAGGCAAGACATGTTATTAGTCCAGTCGGTTAAGACCAGACTATCAATCAGTCCAACTAACAAAGGCAAGACATGTTATTAGTCCCGCCGGTTAAGACAAGATTAAAGATCAGTCCAACCAACAAATGCAAGACATATTATCAGTTCAGTCAGTTAAAACAAACTCTTCAGAAGCAAATGACAATGCGAGTGAACATCTTATATCTTGCCTTTGTTGGTTGTACTGACCTATAGTATTGTCTTAATTATCTGAACTACAATGTTTGAGTGAATGATTACCGTGTAAGAATTTGAATTATGTATAATTGTAACTTATATTTTCTATATTCTCATATTTGCACTGGTATTGGATCCTTCTACTACAGGATCGATATTTCTTTAGAGTTCAGTTTATGTTTTTATAATTGTACTAAATTTTGAACGACTGAAAATGCCCAAACTTGAAATCTCTCCTAAGATGAATCACTAAGCAGACCGAGTCAGAAAAAGGTTCAGTGCAATTGTTGAGAACTGACCGCGACAAGGGTTTATTGAGGCTGGGTTAAAGTTTCAAGAAAACTTGCCGATTTTCGGTTTTCACTACTTAACGAATTACCAAATGGACAAATTCCAACGTTGTTAGTTTCACATATTTTGGATTATAGTCAGATTTTGTCTCTGGCAACATCGGAATCTAGTTGCACCCCTGCCTGTTCCTCAGCGGAGGACAGTCTTGTACTACCCTCGAAAACAATACGATCCATCTCAGTCTAATACCTCGTTTCGTGTTTTTAATATATTTTTGTATTCAACCATTCAAATTGTATACTGAATTAAATTGCCTTTAGTAGCTGGACTGGCTTTTCCTTTGATAACTGGACCGATCTACAGTCTTGTATTCATTGACTGAACTGTCGTCTACCTTTAATATTTCGAACAGCATTTACATTTCCAGGACAGCCCCATGATTTTGCCTATTATTATCAGGACAGCGCCATTGTGTTGCCCTTATTAGCTGGACTGGTCTTAGCAGTGTTTCTAGTATTTTCAGTGATTGTGCTGACCACAGTTTATTGAAAAATCTGCATCTCATCTTCAAGTTTCAAGTGGGACGTTAGATTCGCTTGTGGTCATATTTTTCGCATGCAGCCCCACCTATCTCGAAAACTTTGATTTTTTGGACTAGTACCCATCAGGATTCTTTGAACAGGAGGCTTTGAACTATATTACATTGCAATTTCAGCCAATTTGACCGGGGCCAGATTTTAATGTAAATTGTGCGGGGTCGAGTTGGTGACGACCAACTACTGTAAACAACTCTGCCCCCGCGGTACGTGTCGAATACAATAGGACCATTATATGACCGTAGCATCACACTTCAAAGGACCCAAATCTCTCAGACTATCTCTAGAGACGAAGTCACTCATCCCAAAAACATGCTGTAAAAGTTTCAGAGTCGCAGGTGGATTCTTTAACACTGCCTTTTTTCAACATTTATATCTTTAAACGCGTTTTTCTCGGTTTCATATTTTTCATAATTGCCCGGAAGATAACTAAAAAAGTATTTGACCGATTGAGTTGTACTTGAATACACATATAGTTGACATGATTGCCTTATGTATGAACCTCTCTAAACTGGAAAAAATGGTTTAAACCATTATTTTTAAAATAATTCCATGCAAATTTTTGGGTAAAAATCAATTTTTTTAAACGGATGCCCTATTGTCAAAAATGATTATTTTTTAACTTTTTTTGGTTCACACAGAAGATATGAATATAAACTTCAAGAAACTTTTTTGTTTTTTTCGTTTCAGACGAATCTATTAGAAACTAGACTGCGGGCAATTTCACATCTCCCGGCTGGAAAAAATTTATTTCTTAGTTCAAAAGTGCACTGTTTTACTGATTTTTCATGATATGTGCTTATTTTTACCCGAAACGTCCATTTCTTACAATTTCCTTTTTTTACATGTGTTTTAAAAAAAATCTCCAGGTAACAGAGTTTCAAATAAGAATTTTTTCTTGGTCTTACTATATTTGACAAAATGGGAATAGGATTCTTTTTTTATAGGTGTTTGGCTAGCCGATGTTTGGTTATATACTTTGCTAGATGTGTGTGCGTGTGTATTTAATTTTCACTTTTATATACCGCGAACTCATTTTATGTCAAGAAGTTCCCAGCGATAGCTGCAGAGCTTGTCATGCATATGCTAAGTACCTAAAACACATACACTAATGGAAAAAATTAAAGGGTCAAAAAAAATTTCTTAGTGAAAAATAATTGTATCAAGGCCTTAAAAAAAGAAGTTTGAAGCTTTAAATTTTCTAGTTTTGAGATATTCGACAAAAAAATGTTTGGAGCTGCATGTTCCGCGAAATTTTAACATGTAGTGTACGACCATTTGTTACTGAGCTACCGAGCTTTACATCAAAAAGTACCCTTTTCTCTTTGATCGACAATATCTCAGAAAACAATGATCGCACAGAAAATTTAAGGGCGAAATTGCAAATCTTCATCAAATGAATAACGTTGAGTCTTTTACAGTTGAATAACCCCTAAAACCCCTGTGAAGTTACATTTCGATCTAACGAACCGCTTCCTTGTTGCAAACGGTCAACCTTTTAAAGAAATTAAAGGGGCACGTTTTTTGGCTTGAACATGTCCTAATCTTGGTTAAAATGAAAAAAAAAATCGAGCGAGGTTGGTAACATAGGGATCTGTGTGTGTCACATGCCCTTAAAGTTAAATATCTCTTAAAGGTCAACCTTTACCATAAATGCATGCGTATTTTCTTCGGCTTTGGCAGCAGGTGATGTCATACCACGTGTTTCAAGTCATGAAGGCGCCACATTTTCGTTTAGAAAATCGACATTTCTGGTTATTTTTCCACATTTTAATAAATTATTATAATTTGTGAACTTAAAAAATTCAAGTTTTTATTTCACATTTGAATTCTTTCAGAGTCAAAGTTGATAAAAAACTTAACTAGAAGGCAAACCAAATTTTTTATATGAGCCTCTTAGTCATAGTATGATTCTTAATTACATGGTTGCGTCGCCGTGCCACGCCACCGTCGCTGATTTGAATTCAGCGCCGTCAGCGCGGAGGCGTGCCGACGTAATCTTAGGTATATTTACATGGTACCGGATTTTTCCCGCTGGGTGATCCGGTGGTTTTTGATTAGTTATGGAAATTCCGACGAACAATTAGGAGTGGAAGAAAACGGATTTAAATAAATATCTGATAATGGAAATTGAGAAGCCCTCTATTATTAATTCATTAATTGTAAATCTAGCTTCTCTGAAAACTCAAAGGGAATTTAGTATAGCTAAGTGGAGTTTAAAAAGACATCATAAAACAATTAGTTTTCTATAAGGAAATGTTTATTAACTTTATAATTTATTATAAATATTTTAATTAATATAATTATTATACCGACAATCATTAACTGTACATTTTTATTCAACTTCTGATAAATTAACTTTCGCGATTAATTCCAGTTGCACCGCGTCTAGTTAACATTTGAGAACTCGAAATGCGATAAAACATCACGTAATTGGTCGATAATTACTTGAAATTTAAGTTAAATCTAAATGGAATTTTAACTAGACTCTTTGCAACCGAGCTATAGCTTTATATTAATCATCATATGAAAAATGTATTCACTTAACACTTTTTCTAAAGTTTAAAGCACTTTTTTTAATATCCATTGATCTAATCGCAAAGCTCTCGTATCACTATGATAAAGGAATAAACTTCTTAGAAAGGTTAACAAATATCTGCGTAAGAAAAAGATATAAACTTCATAAACCGAATTCTTATTTTTTAAATATAAAATCGTTTCGGGGCCAATTTTGTTTAATTATTAAATTTGAAACATCGAAAGTCTTGACCGAAGGGCGCCAGTAGCAGACAAGAATCAACTGAAAATATTTCGTTATATTTTAAAATAATAAATCTTTTATAAGCACGGACCTGGAAAGGGGAGATAGGAGTTTAAAACGAGAAGAGAATGTGGCTTGTGTCCGGAATTATATACACTACCTAAATTAAATTCATATCTCACGGCCGCCAGATCATTTTCTATTTAAGGCCAAAACAAACAAAATATCTTATGGAGTAAAGTAACTTCCGAGAGAAAATGAACTGCCGTCCTTCAGGTATGAATTTAATTCAGCTATTTAAAAAAACATGTACCCATAAAATATTTCACATTAAAAAAATACGAATCAAGATTATGCTCTCTATTTTTATAAATAAATGAAACGAAACGAGAGGAAGAAAGCAGTTACCGTGTTTTTACAGATTTCGATTATAGTTTATGTATAACTTGAGTGAATGGGGCAGAGGCAGTTGGTGTATCTTCTCCTTCATGTAAGAAGAAAACGCGTTCGAGTCTACGTAATGTCCCATATTCGTCTCTTCGCCTTGGCCGTGCCTCTGTTCTCGAATGCATATGGGCGGATAGAGGGGTGAAGTATTGCTTTCTCGAAATACATCGTAAGGTTGAAAATCCATCGTTTCTATGATGTCAGACTCTGAAGGATGTGTGTTCGAACTCGAGCTGCCGTCATCGTTAGCGATGGCCACGTCCTCGACGATTCCGCTGTCGGCCTTTTCTCGCTTTGCCACCTTCTTCCTCTGGACAATTGTGTAATCTTGATCCTGGTCGCTGTCACTCTCGCTCATACTCAAATAAGACTCCAAGTTTGACTCTCGACGACTTCTCTCCTTGTTTCCACTTTCCCTTTGTTTCGTTCGATCCTTGAGTTTCTCACTGGCGGATTCGGAGCTGCTACTGCTATTAGAAATTTGATAGGTTTCCGTACTCGGGGACTGGTTTTCCTCCTGACTACCTTGCCGATCTGCGCTGCTGCTACTCGTGGTGAGATCAACGGACTCGACGCCGCTTTGGTGACTATTTCTGTTAGTATTGCCGCTAGGTGCTTCTTCCGCGTTGGGACGATTTTCGTCCCTGTTTGGTTGGATCACAGCCCTGACTAATTGCAAAGTTGTCGTTATTGCCTCTCCCGGATGAGCATCAACGTTTAGCAACAGTCGCGTTCTGCCTGTATAATCGTCGTCCTCGTCTGATAAACCTTCGTCGGATTCCTCGAAAATTGGAATAACGAAACGACGAAGGGTTCGGGCAGACGAAGGTGGTGTCCTTCGGCGATCTGCTAGAATTGGCTTTTTGCATTCTAGGTCTAAATGTTCGCACAACACATTTTGCCGCAGTCGACGCCTTATTCTGCCTCGACATAATTCTTGTAGTGAAACAGGATCGCACTCAGCTGAAAATATTACAATATTTTTCAATTTATGGACCATGCATTAACGGAAATAAAGTCCTGTCCGGCATAATAAATTCTGCGTGTCTACTGAATAGGGTCGATAAACAGATTGTAAATCAAAAGCAGCGTACCACTGAAAAGTTGCATCTACATAATATACCATAAACAAAAACCCATTTTTATAAACCTTGAAAAACTCACATAATTTTTAAAAGCTTTGCAAGTTATTCTACCATTTTTATAGCCTGTAGAAACTTTATCGCACTCAAAATTTATATTTTAAAAATCAGAAAATTTCAGAAATTAAAATCGCCAGTCTGAAATAATTACTGATTCGAAATTTACTTGCCCTAAATTTGAGATATTTGTTAGTTTTAAAATTGTTAATTTTCAACTTATAAATATAAATTGAAAATCATTGAAACTTCTAATATAAGAAAAAAAGAGAAGTAAAAAATATGTATAATCTATAAAAATTAATGGGAATAGTGGTCGCCCATTTCGCCATCTGGTGCCGAAAATCTAAATTAGGAAGAGTAGATAGAATACAATTTTCAATTCGTATATCAATTTCGGAATAAAAGTGTTTTTACGAAAGTTTGGTGGAGCTTTGAAACAATTATTTAATCGTTAAAAGATTCAGATTATGCAAAGAATATGAATAATAGACGATTGAAATTGTAATAAGAATTCTAACCAAACTTTTAGGTCAGAAATATTTTGTTCGAAATAAGTTCATTTAACCTTATAATGTGTTGAAATTTACAATAAATAGTACAATAATTGTTCTTTTTAATTATATTTTTGTCAAAAAAGATGTCTTTTTTACAGTATAAGTTGAAAATTCCATCTAAAACACTTTGTTTTTGATAAATATTCAAAATTCCACAAACTCTTTCTAGTTCTAACTTTCGGCACCAGATAGCGTATCACAATTTAACCACTCCCAAAAACAGAATGATTTTAAATGTGAAATTATCAATTTTTGTACAAAAATCTGTATTCTAAGTTAGTAGCTCGCCTTGGTAGTATTTCCAGATCATTGCATGGAAAAGACAAAAACCAAATTTCAATTTCTTGCATAATCATGTATGAAATTAATATATCACAAAAGTTTATGTGTCGAACTAAATATTTTTAATTATCACAGCAAAGTACTGCGGCGTAAAACTTCACACAAAGATTTAAAATGCCTGATAATTTCCCAGTTTTTCCCGGGCAAGTTTTTCAATTTTCCCGGTCTACTAAAATTAAAATATTTATATTTGCCGCAAAACGTAAAAATTTATTTTAATTCATGACTTCATTCTAAATATCCTTTAACAAAACATTGCAAAATACATTAATTTGAAAAAAAACGCTTAAATTTTCTACTAAAAAATACCAATTTTGTACAACAACAATGAAATAGTTAATTTTTCAGCTAAAAACAATAATTTTCAACAAAAACGGATTCTCCACAAAATAGTTCAATTTTGTCCAAAGTGATCAATTTTTAAATAAGATCGTGAATCTTCAACTTGAATTTATAACTAAAATCATAAAAATTTAACTGGAAAATTTGAATTTTCAACTAAAGAGATTATTTTTTAAACAAGAAAATTAATATTCTATCAGAAAATACAATTTTTTAACAAAATACATTAATTTTAACGAAATAGTTGAATTTTTGATCAAAGAAGACACATTTTAAAACAAATAGTTGAATTTTTGACTAAAACAAACTAATTTTCAACCGAAAATGGAATAGTAACATTTTTAGTCCCAAAAAATAATTTTAATTTGTACTAAAAAAGATAAATGATCAACCAAAACCTAAATAATTAAATCTCTAGTTAAAAAGAGTAATGTTTAACATTTAACTGGAATAATTTCATTTTAAACCACAAAGATGAACTTTTAACTGAAATGTATAATCTTTCACTAGAATAATTGGATTTTTGAGCAAAAAGATTAATTTTTAACCAAGAAAATTTTTAACTACAAATAATTAAGAAATTGTATAATTAAATTTTCAGAAAATTTTAGAAAAAAATGAATGTTCAACCAAAGAGATAAATTTTTCACTAAAATTATGGAATATTCAACTAGAATAATAGTCACATTTTCAGTGTAAAAAAATTTGAAATAAAAAAACATCCAATGAAAAAACAAGTTTTCAATCAAAAATCTAATTTTTCAAACAAATAAATAAATTTTTAATTAAAAGAATCTTCAATTCGAATAGTTGAGTTTTATGCCAAAAACATGAATTTCCAATCATAAAGATTCATTTTTTACAAAAAAATACCAATTTTCCACGAAGTACATAAACTTTAAAACAAAACGATTAATTTGTAAACGCAAAATATCAATTTTCAAGCAAATAGTTCAAATTTCACCAAAGGTGAATTCACAATGAGCAATTAAAAAAAATTATTATATAATTCAGAAATATTTCTTCTTTGACATCCTGATACTACTATAAAAACTGCCTCAAGTACTTTCTATATTTAACATTTAAAAAATGAAAATTTTAAATTGTGACGAATTCTGCCTTGGAAGAGGGATTTTTTAAAATTCCTTTCTTCTAAATCCGGATTATAATTCTTTGAAAAAATGCTCCTTCAATTTAAGAAATTATCTGTTCGGCGTGAAAATATATTTTTCTACCGAAACTCTCTGTCCAAAAATAAAAACGATAATTCTTTTCTAGAATTCCCTGTTCCAAGTCAGATAAATGAGGAGTAAGCAAAGTAAGCAAATAAAACGGTAATTTATCTGGGTTTTCTGGTAAAATTGTTCAATTTTCTAGGTTAAGTCACGTGCATTAAATGATAGTTACAAGTGAATAAATAAGTGTAATAATATTAAGCACATAAAAATATATTACTAATTTCACATTGCAATAAACACTGTTTAGATGCATGAGAACAACTACAAACTAAGGTCAACAGAAATAAATACACTTGAACAATAATAAATTATAATTCGATTAGAGTAAGCTGAGACAATTTGAAAAATCTAAGATTCAAAAACCTTGATCACTTTTCAAAGTGGCCAAAATTATTAAAATAATAAAAAATTGAATTTTGGTGTAATCAGAAGTAAATTCCGAGTTTTTAATTAAGCTCCCTGTTTTTTCCCGGTTAATAAAATTCCCTGCCATTTCCCGGTCAAGTCACCACGCTGACCCTACACAATTAAATGCTACAACGTACAATTCCACAGAAAGTGAAAATAATATTTGCTTGGGCCAAAGTTAATTCAACACGATTAAATTCTACAGAAAAATACTCTAAAATGTAATAATTTATTATCATTTTAATTTTAAAGACGCTTGATCAATAAATTCTGCAAAGTAAAACTCTACTTAAAACAACGCGTAGACTGTAGAGTATTCTAGAGTGAAATATGTTTTTGCAGATTATTCTCGTAAAAAATGTGTTGTATAGTTGAAGGGTCCGCGTTCTAAACCTGCTGACATTTTTTTAATTTTCTGGAACATTTTTTATATGCAGTTAATATCCCGCAAGTGAAACGGAAAAATAGTTTTTAGTTTTTTAAAAATGGATTTTCTAAAATCGCGTTTTGGTATCGAGAGCATACGACCGCGGTCTAAACATGTTAACTGATTATGGCGTCTTATGAAAAATCCATGCTTTTCCCCACAATGAGTGAGTGTCGAGAGTTCTTCGTGGCTACTTTTCACGTCATCTTCGATGTTGTAGTCTACAGATCGCTGTAAAGTGAAGGTAAGCGACGCGCCTCGATTACTAACACTCAGAAATTTATTGCAATAAACAATTTTTAATTTTTGCAAGCACATCTACATTCGGCTTGCGATGTCAAACATTTTGACATAGAGAACTTGCCCGCAGCTTGAAAAACAAGGCAGAAACATGCAAATCCTGAAAAAACAATAGAAAGCCAGCGGTAGAACACTGCAGATAACATGCTTAGACCGTTAAACACCTTGTAGATAACATACGGATAGCTTTCAATGCCATATAACGTTCAATTTTGATTCCAATGTTACTATACTGTTTTACTCTAGTAAATGAACCAAAAACATTTTACAGTGTAAAAAAATATTGAAAATTGCAAGATTAACGATTTTCCTTCGCCTCGTAAAATTTCTAAAATGTCAGTTGACAGGTTTAGATTGCGGACAACTCAGTTTATTTAATTTTACAAGACTTAATTTATAACATTGTGTAGAATTATCCGCTGTAAAAGATAATTATATTTTCATTGATTATTATCCTCCTTTTAGACAGAAATTGTTTTAAAAAACTGTAATGGAATATTTTGTACTCACGCAACAGTATTAAATTCTGCGCTTCGGGACAAGGTACGACTAAAGTAGCAAAGGAAACTGGCAGCATAGTTTTGTGAGTCCATGTGTTCTCATCAGTTCTTTCGACTCGGAGTAAGTGGTCCTTGTACGGCATCACCAGGATGCCGCCAACTTTGACAAACTGTTTAATAAATGCTTCGTGAGACTCGGGACACGTTGCTCCGCAGTAGACTCTATCATACCTTCTACCTGGCATCACACTGAGACAATTTCCTGTGGATAAATCACTCTAAAGATTTGCATACGATGTTCTTTTTAGATTATCAGGGTGTTCAGTGAATCTTAGAAATTAAATCCAAGATCGTTTACAGGTTTAAAATTTAAGAAATTTAAATTAGATTAAAATATCATGTAAAATCCTACTTACCATCCAAAAATCAAGTTAATGTATCGAATTCCTTACACTAAACCCAAGAATCCAACGGCCAAATCTGGACAATCATCGAAAAATGTTACTATTTTAATTTAAAATAACATCCTCCTTTAAAAACAATATATCTGGACAAAAAAAAAAGTGGAAAGAAGAATGAGAAGACAACCAATAACCCCCTTACTATCCTTTTTTTATTTCTTTCGTCTTTTTTATGTTCATTATTATCAAATCACAATAACAGAACATAATATCAATATTTAACGACGTTTTATTACTCATAAAGCACCCTTATCAAGGTAAATAAAGTTTGAGCAGGTAGGAACAGCAACGGAACAACGACGCTATCTCTTTGATACATAATACCTCTCTTGATTTTCTGGTTCTTTTATTGTAATTTGATAATAATAAAATTTAAAAAAACGAAAGAAATAAAAAAAGAAAGGGAAGGAGATTTGGTTGTCTTCTCATTTTTCTATCCTCTTTTTTATTTTTGTCCAGATTTTTTGTAAAGGAGGATCTTTCCTTAAATAACAATAGGAGCAATTTATGGTGGTGGCTCAAATTTGGTCACTAGATTCTTGGTTTTATTTTCAGGAATTCTATACATTTCCTAGGTTTCTCAGGTCCAGAAATTAAGATTTTACAGGTCGTCTATTTTGTACATTAAATAACAAAATAACCGTTTGTTTTATATGCAGAAAGAATGAGCTATTGCATTTTTTTGTTTGACAGAACTTTGAAATGAAATCATAATGAACTATAAATAAACAAATTCTTTTTTTTTGTAAACATAATTTATCGCTTAAGATCTAGAATACCTCATTCCCACTAACTGTCAAATTGAGAGAATAATAAAAAAGAACGTGCTGTCATAAATTTTGATGCGATTTTGCTATTTTGGACATGGCACAACATTTACAGTACATTTTACAGGTAACCATAAATATAAATGGTAAAGGTAATTAAATATCTATCATAAATATTTATTTCATTTAATACCTCAGTAATAACAAATTATTAAGAAATTATTGATTTCTTTTGGAATATTAAAAACGCTACTTTGAATATCCAACTCCGAATCAAACTTGCGAGTCGTTTACAAATTTTAGTTAATTAATGAATACATTGAAGAAAATTACTAACAATAAAAAACTATATTCATAATGGAATATTTAAATGTGTTTAATTTATCTAGTGTTTTTCTCCGTCTTTCTACAGTTTAAAAATCTAGAGTGTTCCAAAAATTCGACTTTCCATTCTTGCTGATCACCCCCCACCCCCATTTGTTCGTTTTCCGGAAAAAAAATTGTCATTTTTTTCTTCAAAGTTAGGCGTGAGCTCTCGAAATTAGCATTGGTCTTTGAATGGGAAAGTCAATATTAGAAAAAATGGAAAAATATTTTTTTGTTATCAACTTTTTGTGAATCAAATTATATTCACAGGAATAATTTTCCATCCGAAAACTTTCAACCCATCATCTTTAATTGTGCACGAAACATGTAAAAAAAGATGAAAATTGCAGCTTTCCATCATATTCAACTAAAGGAGGTTTTTCTTCTACAATTTTTTCAACATTCGAATAATTGTTAAACGATAATTTAAGGGTTTCCATGTATTTATTTTTTTTATTTTTTAAACAATTTTTTTCCACCGGTAAGTCGTGGAAAGTATTATCTTTCGTGAAAAACGAGATATAGTTGATGAATTTTAAGAGTAGTACTTCTTGTCCAACATATTTCGTAATTATTTAAACAATTTTAATTTTCTTAAAGAATTTTTTCTCCCTAAAATAGGAAAAAGTTCTCATTTTCTCTAACTGATGATACAATCAAAGAATGTTGAGAGTAATATTTTCTTTGTTGTTTGCTAATTATTCAAACCATTTTCATTTTTTTAAACAATGTTCATTTTTTTAAAGAATTTTCATTTCTTTAAACAATTTTTCCATGCGAAGCGCAAAAAGTTATTATTTTGTGGAATTAATAAGACACTTAACGGATATTGAGAGAAACATTTTTTCTTAATGACACTTGTAGCGTATTCGGTTATCCTACACTGGTGCACTCCGATCTGCACCAGAAGAAAGAAATAAGAAGGAGCGATCGGAGTGCTCTTGGAGTACGCCAGTGCCGGATAAACGAATGCGCTATTAGATATATTTCTTAAACAATTTTTATTTGGTTAAACAGTTTTATTCCCTGTAAATCGTGAAAAAATATTATTTTCTACAATTGAAGACACAATTAACCAATGTAAAGAGTAATATTTTTTTAACGATTTTTCGCATTTATTTAAACAATTAATAATCACTCACTTGCACCTTTTATAGGAAAGGTGGAGAAAAGTCTACATTGCTTTAATCCCTTGCATGATGTCGCTTAATATACAGTATTTCCTGATCTCAGAACGTATAACCTAAATTTTTTAAGGCCGGAAAAATCGCATACCTAGAAGGCCGGAGGTCCAAATTAGACCCTAGCCACGTTTTCACAGTTTTAAGAAATTTCGCATAGATAATAAGTATAGTGATTTTTTTTCTTAAAATTACTTCACTGCTCTTTTTTATGTATATACTTGAGGAAAGATCTAAATGCAAATTATTTTCAATTCACAGATTTCATTAATCTACGGTGGTGATTTTAAGGAAAAAGTACTATTCTTAGAGCAATTTAAATTAATTGTTTAAATAAACTATTATTATCTAAGCAATACAGGGTACACTTTTGAGAGAAAAGAAATACTGATTAGTAGCGACATAGTGAATGATTATTGAACAAAGAACAGTACTCTCAACGTTCGTTAATAGTGTCCTTAATTGCATGAAAGGACAATATCATTTATCCCGAAATATAATAACTTTTCACGACTTACAGTAGGATATTTAAAAAAAATAAATAATAATTGTTTAAGCAATTAAATATTATTAAACAAATACTTGAATACTCGTCACTTATACACTAGAAATAATTCATAGTGAAACAATTTTAAAAAATAGCGTCTTTAGCGTGAATTTGATAGAAAACAGGTATTTCACATTTTCTGGACACAATGAAAGGCTATGGGGGGGGGGATTAAGAGATATTGGGTTGAAATTGTTCCTTGAACATTCCGTAGGAGGTGACTATACTTTAATTTTTTCTTAAAGTTTATAACAAATACTCCCTTTTTTAATTTTTTCTAAAATCAAGCTTTTTCCATTTAAAACCCCATGTTAACTTTAAATCCCGGGGACACGGGTTAACGTTGACAAAAAATAAGAACGAAAAAATTATGGGGGGGGGGGGTCAATCGCCAAAAATGGAAAGGCAATTTTTTACAGGTATAAACTTTGACCTCAGCATGGCACATTCTGAACCTGAAAGTTAATTAACATCGAGACTTTCAAATAAATCATTTTTGGTTACGTCAGGTTTACGAAAAATATTCGGCTACTCATCCCAAATTTTGATATCAGGAGAAGACGAGATACTTCGATCATTTTTATGATGTTTAAGTTAGGTATGTATAAAATAATGAGCACAACTGTACAATAAGTGCTTTGAAATCTCTTTATATATTCTGTAATCAACAAAAGATCAATTATATCGTAATTTAGTTTTTACTTTTCAATAGCACGATTACTACTTCTAAAAGAGAACTTTCTTTTATTATAGACTATAGACTTAAGTAACTCTTCTCATTTTAATCAAATTAATTTTTTATATGCAAAGAATGGAAAAAAATTACAACTCAAGAGACCCTAATTGTAGACTTTAAATTTTGTTTATAAATTATTCAGTACCTTGAATAAAGAGAGGGTCGCAGAAATCGAATTCATCCAGAGCCAGCGATTTCTGTTTGAACTCCTCCAATCTGTCATAAGAATACTTTAAACAGTCTTCGTGCAATTCAACGCCATGATTTGTGCCACTTTGACCTGTAATTTTGAACAGAATATTTAATATGAACGAACTTTATAAATCCGGAAAAAAATTGACCAAATTCTGAAGTTAAATTCAGTAAGAAATGAAATATACAATTTGGTCAAACAATTTGATTTTGTAGGTCTATGTTTTGTTTTAAAGTGTACTTTAAAAGATTTAATTAACAGATACATTAAGGATTAAGCCATAGATCCTCTGTCGTTATCTGGTGTTCGGTTCTTTTACAGTTCTCAAAAGTTCAATTCTTGGTCAACCAATGAAAAGCTACTTACTTAAAATGAGTCCAGCCATTGTGCTGAGATAACCAGTGCCGGAGCCTAGGTTTAAAAAACTGAGCCCGGGTTCAAGCGAGAGACCTTCCATGACTTCGCAGTAGACGCAAGGAGCAGATAAATGAATATTGCCATGTTTCCAAGCAAAGTCTTTATATGCGCTTTCTCGATGTGATGATAAAAAGTAATCTGCTCTATCTACTGCTCTAAAGACTTTTTCTACTTTCTTTGTTCTTATGTATCCAGATTCTATCAAATTATCCACTAACTCGTCGTTATCCTGTCCACTACTCACTGCTCCTCCCATTTTTACCAAAATTCCACTGTAAACATAAAAAGAAACAACTGGCTACTTGACAAATTTAATGATAAGGCATTCGCAATATTATTGCGCACAGATTCTTCTATCTCTCCGGGTCGTTTCTGTTTCTTTACGTCTATATCCATCAGATGTACAAATTTGACATTATGATGAAAATACTGATTAAGAATTTTTAGAAAAAAAAAATCGGAGGTGTGTCAGTAAAAAAATGTGAAAAACAAACGCTAAATATGTAACTATTTTAAATTGAAACACTACAAAAACTCAGAGATTTCTAATTAAAACGTTTCATAATGTACACTTATAAAACAGTAGTTTTCAAAATTAAGTAAATTATAATTGCAAACCTTAAAATATGCACAATCTCCAAAAGGGCCGCACCAAAAAATACGTAAAGCTTTTATCTGGCGTTACGTATTTTTTGAACAGCCTCAAATGAGAATCAGAATTTTCACTTCTTTTAGATTGAAAGCCATTACAAATAAAGTATGTATTTTCCTTTTGAAACCATGGCAAGGAGTTAAAGAATGTTTAATACATAAAATACGTAATTTTTTATTTCCAGAAATGTATTGCTAGTTATTTTTAGTTATTGGTAGTAGAATTAGTTTCCTTGACCAATAATATTGAAATACCAGCATTTTAATCTTGTAATCATTTTAACACATAATCTTTTGTGAACGAAATAAAACAAGATTTCAGATAAAAATTAAAAATTTGCAAATTTAATCATTTATTTTTTACCAAAAACGTCTTTTTACCATAAGAGACGAATTTTTTTAATAAAATACTTTAATTTTCAACCTAAAAACAAATTCTTAAGAAGAAAGTATCATAGTTTATATTTCAATAAAAAAAGATTAAATATTTTTTTAAATTTTAACCTAAAAGACGAATTTTTAGCAAATAAAGATTTTCCACTCAAAAAAGAAATAAAAGTATATCTAAATTATTAAACCTTCAAACCAAAAGTCGAACTTTCTCTACAAAGCTTAAATTGAATTGTCCACTGAACAGTTACATTTTCAACCAGGCTTCAATCAAAATAATATTTTTTTAACAATTTAGTTTAAATTTTACCCGAGTAGTTGAATTTCTAATTGAAAAGAATAATTTGCAACAAAATAGTTAAACTTTCAACCAATGAGATGAATATTCAACTCAAAATATAAATCTTAAAAAACAAAACCATTTCTTAACAAAGTCATTCAACGAAATCTTTCAAATAAAATAGTTGAAGACTTCGGCAAAGTTGAATTTTTTAAATAAAAAAGATAAGTTTTCAAAACAAATAGTTGAATTTTCTGTTAAAAAATATTTCAGTTCACTTTCCATTATCAAAATATGAATTTTTGAACAAGAAATACGTTTCTATGAAAAGAATTGAATTTTCGATCCAAAAAGGATTACTTTTTAACAAAATTGTTAATTCTCTACCAAATAATTGTATTTTGATCAAAAAAGATTAAATTTCTTTAAAAACAGATGAATCTTAATTTTTTTTTAAAACTTTTTAAATAGTTGAATTTTCATTCAAAAAAGATTCCAGGTGAGTTTTCAAAATCAAAATATGATTTTTTTTAACAAAAAATAAGTATCTACTAAAAAAGATTGAATTTTTAATCCAAAAAGACGATTTTTTCAACCAAAAAGGATACATTTTTAACAAAATAGTTGAATTATCTACCAAATAGTTGCATTTTTATCCAAAAAAGATAAAATTTGTACTAAAACAGTTCATGTTCTAACACCAAAATATAAATTTGCAAAAAAAAGTAAATTCTCTACGAAATAATTAGAAGTTGAATTTTCAACCGAACAGTTGCATTTTTATTCAAAAAGGTTGAAATATCTTCTAAAATGAATAAATTAAAAAAAAAAAACTTTTAAAAATAGTTCAATTTTTATCCAAAGAAGATTTCAGTTCACTTTTCAACATCAAAATAATAATTCTAAATAATAAGTTAATATTCTGCTAAATAGTTGAATTTTTAAACAAAAAGTTGCACTTTTTACAAGGTTGTTACTTTTGAACAAAAAGTGGCATCTTTGTCAAATAAAAATTAAAACTGTGCTAAAACAGGTGAATTTTTAAATCAAAAAGTCAAATTAAAATAAAAAGTTGAATTTTCACGTTTGACTTTTCAACAGAAAAATAAGAATTTTTAATAAAAAGTAAATTTTCTAGGAAATAGTTTATTTTTTAACAAAACAGTTGCATTTTTAGTCAAGAAAGCTTCAAAATATCGAATGAAAAAGATGAACTTTTAAATGAAGATGACAACTTTTCAGAAAATATAGTTTTCATCCAAAAAATATTTCAGTTGTCTTATCAGCAACAAAATATGAATTTTAAACAACAGGTTAATGTTCAACAAAAAGAGTTAAATTTTCAACCCAAAAAGACGAATTTTTAACAAAACAGTTGAATTTCGAGCCAAAAAGGATGTCTTTTTAAGAAAATCATTACATTTCCAACCAAATAATAACATTTATAGCTAACAGGATAATCTTCAGGAGAAAGTTTTCACGAGCATTTCCAAAAAAATTACGTACATGAAATTGTAATAAAATGTCTCGACCCTTAGCTGATACGTAATTTAAATACGGTCCCTAATCTTGTGTAATTCTTTATAATATTTTGCAATCCAATGTTATTTATGAAATCCCTGTAATCATGGGTATTCCACTGTAATCTCGTGAAATCCCATGTATTCTGGCATAATCCCATGTAATTCTGCTCAATTTCTTGTAATATTTTTTAATATTAATAGATATTTTGTGATTACTGCATAATATTAGAAAAAGGTTTGGAAAACCTTACTCAAATAACTTCGGGACCTTGGAAAACAAAATATTTCCGGTTTTATAGCCAATAAGCAATGGCTTATAAGAAGCACTATCAAACTATTGCCTGTTCCTCAATTTATATAGGTAATTATGAAAAAACCGAACATTTTTTTCCCCAAAACATTTGCACCATTTTTTCCCCCAAAACAAAAAATGTTTTTATAATTATAAAAATTTAGGACTAGACAAACGTTTCTTAGTTCTTTTTTTATTTTCCCCAAATTTTCAACTTTATATTACTTTTTACGTGAACAAAAGTTGGATTTAAAAAAAAAACGTGAAAACATTTTTGGTAGTTACGCTGACATGGCCTTAATCGTTAAAAAAATGTTAACTTATGCCAGAGAAATATCCTTATGTAATGGCATTCAGTTCTCAATTATATATTTGTATTTTTCAAGAAAAAAAATAATATTTCGAAACATACACCTAACCATTTTTACTATCCTAAAAATAAAAAATAAAAATAAAATAAAAAAAATTAATATAACAAACATTATTAAAAAAAAAACTTTAGGAATTAGAAAAAACACCTATTTTAACAACGATTCTAACAACTAAATTTTTTTCTTATTATCGCTTCTTAGTAATTTTTGAAAATTGTTTGAATTATCATAAACTATGTCTCATTTTTTTGGGAAAAAATATTCTCTACAACTTTACTATACCCAATTATGGAATTAAATTTTTTCTAGTAGTCCAGTCAATGAAGGATTTGAGAAAAAAAATTGTAAAAGTAGCATTTTTTTCGCAGATACGTTGGGAATGGCTTTATAAAGATTTTGTAAAAAGTCCCCAAACATACGTGTACGGCAAAGTTCCGAAATTCTGGAAAGTGTTAAACAATAACATGTTTCTTAAAATTACTCGAGAACTGTCGATTTTAGGTCGAATATGGTGATGTGAAAAAAATGTTCATAATTTTATAGTGCACAAAAAAGGTTCTATCTATTATGGACTTATTATCAACGTCTGCGCTATGAAATTGGATTAGCTGCACAATTCTTCTATTTCTGAACAAATACAATAAAATCTCAAATATCCTGGAAAAAACGTCGGAAATATATCAGGCGATTTGTACTGGAGCAAATGCAGGTTCCTGTTAACAAAAAAAAAACGACTAAGTCATTCGCATGACAAACTATCAGTATAAAATGAGCTCAACTTCAGTGTACAATTTGATATGTTTAAGGGCATGTGACACAGCTAAATACCTATATTACCGACCACAGTTTTTTCAGTTCACTGAATATTTTTTTGAACCTAAGAACTTTTTTTGTAAATAAAATATCGAGCTGAAACTTTGGGAAATGTATTAGAGTAAAATAAAGTACG
>NC_046662.1:95325923-95328897 GCF_010883055.1 Belonocnema kinseyi
AATCCGAGTTATAGACATTTCAAAATTATGTTATATTTATTCTTAAATGTCTTATTCACTGCGTTTGAAAATAAAAAATTCATTTTTGTAATTATGGTTTTCTATAGGTTCTTCAGGATATGCTTGTAATTACTCTTATTCAAATTATCAGGCAGAATATATTTTTCATAAAATAACAAGATAGCTGAATGTGCATTGCATTAATTATATTTTTATTTTTGAAATTTTCCTCATTGAGAACCTGCATTGCAGTGGCGTCACGGCCACCTGAAGGCCAAGTCTATTGTCGGGAAAAGTGAGCAAAAAAAAATTCGAAGGGTTCAATATCATCGAAAGAGGTAACCGTTCTCGCCCCCGCTCCCATTGCTGCCATTAGGACTCATAATCACCGCTGCTTCCGACATCATAGCTTAAATTTTGAAATTTACTTGTTTAAAGCTTTAAAAGAGGCCCTAAATATTATTATTCTGACCTACAAATTGGAAAATGTATTGTATGAAAATGGAGGAACACTTACAAGAAGTTTCATCTCAAAAGCATCCCCTTAAACATATCAAATTGTACACTGAAGTTGAGCTCATTTTATACTGATATTTGTCATGCAAATGACTTAGTCGTTTTTTTCGTTAACAGGAACCTGCATTTGCTCCAGTACAAATTGCCTGATATATTTCCGACGTTTTTTCCAGGATATTTGAGATTTTATTGTATTTGTTCAGAAATAGAAGAATTGTGCAGCTAATCCAATTTCATAGCGCAGACGTTGATAATAAGTCCATAATAGATAGAACCTTTTTTGTGCACTATAAAATTATGAATATTTTTTTCACATCACCATATTCGACCTAAAATCGACAGTTCTCGAGTAATTTTAAAAAACATGTTATTGTTTAACACTTTCCAGAATTTCGGAACTTTGCCGTACACGTATGTTTGGGGACTTTTTACAATATCTTTATAAAGCCATTCCCAACGTATCTGCGAAAAAAATGCTACTTTTACGAACTTTTTTTTTTTGAGTGATATTTGTTCCCCGTTGACTGGACTATAGGCTGAAATCGCTAATTCCTTTTTTTTAAAGAAAGAATTTGTTACACAAATAGCTATATGTTTAAACATTATTGACATATTTTCAAAACTGGAATCAATAGAATTGTAGAATATGTTCTTCCTGAAAGAATAATTATTAAACTCCAAACCGTTTTAAAAAAGTCGTAAGAAGTGATGGTAAGAAAAATTAAATTACAAACCATATTCTTACAATAATTATTTTTCATTCGTCTTAAAGTTTTTTCATACAAAATTATGTTTTTTCTTTAATAATACATGACTTATGACATTATATTAATTCTTAAAATCATAGCAAAATTTTTTCCAGGTACCAAATTTTTGGCATAACAAAATTTAATATTTATTCTATTTCCGCATTAATTTCGACATCAAATCTTTAAATTTTTGTGAATATGTAATCCCGCGTAATTCCTATCATCTCGTCTGATCCCATGTAATATTAATTAATCCCATGTAATCTTATGTATTCAAATTTAAATTATTCTAATCTTATGTAATCCTGTAATCTTATAATCCAGTCTACATAAAAAATCAAAGTGATTCACCCCTCGTATATGGACATTAAAGATAAATGAAAATTTTTTCAAGAGAATCGCAATTGTTAATCTAGATGTTATTATACTGTTATATTATTATATGTAATTTCATAGATGGATATATGTATGTATAAATCCACACAGGTATCAAACGAGATAATAAACTGAACTAACTTGATTGGATCGATTTTTCGACAAAAAATTGACGTTTCCGATCAAAAAAAAATGTTCACTATTTTCGCCATACAACATTGAAAATTTTTTAATTGTAAACCTTCAAAATGGTTACAGTCAACATTTTTAAAATTGAACAATTTGAAACTTCGCTGAAACCTGCAAATTTTTAAATGAGTATTATAAAATAAAAATGTGTCTTTTTTTTAAATACTAAAACCTTTTAGAGTTGAATTAATTTAAATGAAAAATAATTGTACAGTAGGTCTAATCTAATCATGCATTTTACTCTTAAAATCTCAACCATATTACAATTTTGTTAGAAAATAAAAATTCAGCAACTAGAAATTTGAATCGATCACAATCAATGTATGTTAAACGACTGAAGGTTTCAATTTGATAAGTTTATTTTATTCAGCAAAGCCGAATTTACTTGATGAGGAATTCGCGAATCATTTAAAATGTTTGGAAATCGGATCGAGTAGGTCAGACTTGGAGTAGCATATATATAAAATTATAAGATAACAGGAATTAGATCACATATGTCCATTTAAGAAACACAACAAACAAAATTATAATCGTGTCTTATTACAAAATATGGAAAAAAATATATCAGCACTTCCAAACATCAACAATAACAATGGCATACAAAGTAGTAAATACGAAATAAGGCTGTAAAGGCAAACAGGACTAAACAAATGAGAGTGCCTACGTGTACCGAAATTTCGATACAAAGATGGGTGTGTTTACAAAAAAAAATCTGGTTATCCGTAACGAAATTTCGATAAAAGCAAACCCTTTTCCAGATCCTCCTATTCGTATCGAAAAATTCGGCTATTTGTACCGAAATTTCGGTACCAGGGCCAAAAAAATAATTGTTCGACGAAGCGGCACGTTTCAAATACAGATGTAATTTTTTAACATAATGTTTCAAATTAAATACTTATAAATATTTTGAAACATGGCGTCCCAACTAGAATATGTTGCGAAAGTTAAAAAGAGGCACCCTCGGCAAAGACTTCATATCATGTTATCTTAACAAAGATTTCTTGCTGCCAAATCACCTCTTAAGATAGACAAATTCTACATGCCTTTCCGAAACGGACCCATGTATTCACATGTGAATATACATATATTGCAAATACAGGTACCAGCCTTTCATCTAGATGTCATTTCACATGTATATAATGTAA
>NC_046662.1:95328997-95369218 GCF_010883055.1 Belonocnema kinseyi
AAACGTACACAATGTCTTTCCTTTAAAGGATTTGCCAAAACGACCATTTAAAATTTGCTCGCTTGAAAACTCAAATTGCATGCAGACTATAACTGACGTAGAAACTGCGTAAAAGTAAAGATATCTTTCTTACCAGAGGCTGAAATTTAATATTAATATAATTATTCAGGACAATGGAGGCGACGATGTCCAGGCGGATGTTTGACAACACTTGGCACATGAGAAACGAAAATCAACATATTACGTCGCACATGCTCCTCAGCATCCTGTCACAACTCGTTACGCCATCACAGTCTGGAATTAAACTGTCTTCTTATGCCGAATGTTATGATAAGTAAAAAGCGTGAAAAAAGTGGTGCCATCAAAAGAACCAACAACTGTCAGCTGATGCCTGATAGCTGAAACGCCAGAGTGGCCAGGAGGGCACTAATGACTAAACCAAAATTTGTGACTGAATTATCTATATATAAACCACTGCAAACCAAGTTTGATGCTCCTACGCCATTGTGCGCACAACGAGTATGCAGAAGATGGACGCAGTTTCGCATAAGTACACGACTTCTTCAATGTGAATTTAAAAACAAATAGACCGAGTGGCACTGATTCACAATTAGCCATAAAAAAAAACAAATAACAAAGTACTCTTTTACATTTATGTTCTTTCATCACCGAAATCTAGACTTGTTTATCCTCTTTTTCAGGGATGTATTTATTAAAAGGGGTTAACACCTGTGATGTCTTGATTTAACACAATTATTTTATCCATGCTATCAATCGATATTATTTTCGTGAGAAAAATCTCTGTTGGCTTAGATATAATTAAATTAAATATTATAACATGAACTACATACCGAGAAAGCAATAAGAAAATCAGCATTTACGTTGCAATTACACCGAACGTGGCTTTCATAATGTAGGTGCGTAACGTAACTACAAAGTTACGAACATAACCTGAAAGCAACGCGTGTTATAAAGATATAATTGCTACCAGGGCAAACGCTACCAATTGATAATATCTTTATCAATACACTAGCAACAAAGTGTTATTTAAACATTAAAAACAATTAGGGTTTTTCACTCATGTTACATGTCTCAAATTGTTAAGGATAAACATTTTTACCAAAAAAAAGAACAGTTTCTTTTTTCTTTTCACCAAAAATATGCGAGATACGGAAAAAAGTTCAAAAGAAAATTTTGTCCTTTTAAAAAGTTATTAAAAACTATCGTACTTTCTAATATTTTTCACAAAAAATATATTTTATATGTGTTTTTTTTAAATACAAAATAAAAAATAAAAAAAATTTATAAATCAAACAGGACATTTTTATAGAACTAATAGAAAGAAACCATTTTATTTTGAATTTAGAAATTTTTTCGTATCTCGCATTCTTTTTTTAATTTTTAATTTTTTTTAAGGATTTCGAAATAAAGAGAACTCGAGACATAACATTTGACACTTTTTGTTATTCTAAGGTTATTAAATAGTTTTTTCAATTGAATTTTCTTTATTGTTTATCACTTTTGGATACTTTCTAAACGTTTTAAATATTTGAAAAAAAGTTTCGAGCATATTTGAAATAAGTAAAACTCAATTCTTTGTTTTACATAGTTTAAAGTATCGTTTCAGAAATATTATTCTATAATGTACATTAAACACTGAGTCAACAAGTTGTATAAAATAAATGGATAAATCGAAAACTGCGTGCGTTTAATGGAGACCGTTCGACAGAAGAAATTCGTTATTTGTTATTAGAATTGTTAAAGCGTCTTTCAACTAAACTTTTCTTTATTGTTTATTACTTTCGGACAGTTTTTAAACAATTTACATGTTTGAAGAAATACAAGTATCGAACTTTTTTTGACATAAGTCTAATTAATTCTTTGTTTTTCATATTTTAAATTATTGTTTGGGAAGTGTTATTTTATCTTAAAGACTGAGTAAAAAGTATCATAAAATAATTGGAGAAATTGAAATTCGTGTGTTGTGTAGAGGTTTTCGTATAAAGGAAATTATAAGAATAGAAAATTAAAATGTGTTTGGACTAAACTTTTCTCCATTGTTTATTACGTTTATTAAACGTTAAAAAAAATTAAAAAGTATGGAGCTCATTTTGAAAAAAGTAAACTTTTATCATCTTTTGACAAGAAATATTTTTTTTTAACCAAAAAAACCCTATAGAATGGGGTCTTATAAAATTAAAAAAATATTTGGCAAAATTTTCATTCAATTTCCTGTTGCATGTAATACGAAAAAAACTAAATTGATTTTTAATTTGCTTTCGAAATTCTCACGAATCATCAGAAATATGCTTTCTGGAAAGAAACATTGAGTTCAATCAATTTTAGGTTAAAGATTGTTACCCCTCAAAATAGGAAAGAACAACTTAATTAGGTATTGTAATTATTTTGTAAAATTCCGGATTTTCAATACAAATTTCTCTTTCGTTTCTTTTAATAAAGTGTTGGTTAATGTATCTTTGGAAGGGCATGATCCAAGCGCACTGTTTCGATCAGAGTTACGAATAGCCTGAATTTTATCACAGAGAAAACAAAAGATAAACTTTACATCGATTTCCGACGAAAGATTCTCTGCAACCAAAATTAACTTCACAGGATAAACTTTGCACAAATGTCGGTTGAACTTTCTTTTGTTTTTCCATGACAAAAGCATGTTTTTTGAAAGACGTGAAGTTGGCTAAGCAAGCCTTAATCGCTCTAAAAAATTTTCCGCAACCAATTTTATTCTAATTTTTTGCTCCGATAGCATATAGGAGTATAGAAACTGCTTATTTTTCATGAATATTTTTTATGACATTTCGATTCGTACAGCAGTTTTTTTTCGGAGAAAATAAAAATCTACGCATTGCTTCAAATTAAACCGTATTTTTCAGATGGACTTCTATTTGAACATTATTCTACATCAAGCGGAAACTTTAGGATTTCTAGATATTTTGACGCTAAAAAAATTAACGTTTCTTTTTTAATATCTTGTCTCCTCGTTTTTTGTTATTTGGCAAACGAAAATATTCTAAATTGCCTTAAAAGCCTTTAAAATTATATGTAAATGATTAGGTTGGATCAGCCCACTGACTTTCGTTTGAAATTGTTGCAGGCGTATTTTTTTAATTCCACATTAAAGATATAATTTTCAAATATAATTTAAAGTAGTTTATTTAAAATTGATTTGACACTTGCTCACTCGTGCTGGCACTGTTCGATAACGAACAAAATTTCTTTATTTTCTGTTACATATAAATAACGGCATAGAAATAGCAACGTAGCCCTTTTTGTTAGAAATCAACGTTGGAATTCTTAGATAGAACATATCAAAAAATTCCGTAATTGTAACTGATAATTAGGAAATTGTAGGGAAATTTTCCTTAATTCATCCTAAATTTATGAAACTTAGAATTCATTATTCATAAATCTATCATAATTTTAGGAAATATCGAACAGCATAAAACTTCCGAAACTTTTTCGCAAAATTAAGACATTTCTATAGCGGTTTATCTCGCCCCGATCTATATCCTATCATAATTCAGCTTTAAACTATCGTATCTGAAGTTAATGAAAGTGAAATGAAAATTTGAAGCACAAATTATACAAAATGTGATATGCAATAGTGTCTTATAAGGGGCTATGTATTTTATCGGACTTTGCGGTGTATTTATGTTTACAAAATTAAACTTTTAGTCTGTTTTTAACCCTCGTATTGCAATCTTAAAATTTCATTATTTTACATATGGCTATCAGATTACTTAGGAGAATATGCACAATTACTAGTGTTCAAAAAAGAATATTGGATTTTTCATATCTCACCCGCTAATTTTGGTAAAAAGAAATTTTCCCATTTTCTTTAGATTCTAAAATAATATTTTAGTGTTAAAAATGATTTTAAAACCTACAAAAATGAAGTCATTTTTTTTACCAAAATGAAGGAGTGAGATGTGAATAATCAAAAATTCTTCTTTAATACGCTGGTATACATATTCCAAGACTAACCCCTTTGTCAGTTCGTTTCGGGTTAACATTACCGATTTAATTTAAATTTAAATGATTTGCTATATTGTAAATGCAGCCTTTTGTATAAATACTTAAATTTTAATACGTGTTCAATTTTAAAAACTTTATATATTCTTATTGGGATACAATTTTCAGCATAATATGTGCATTCACTTTGCGCAAGCGCGTTTCAATTTTGTTTTACAATGGTTGGAAATTTTGAAACACGACGAATTTGTTTTTATTTGCTCGATTTTTTGTTGCATTTTTCATATAGAAACATATGTCACTTTGAGCTGTAATTGCACTCGGGCGAAAAATGAAAGAAAAACTTCAACTCCGCAATATTATAAAAATTAAATTATACGAGCACTTTGCATACATAACATAATATTAACCTGCAAACTCACTGCATAGATCGAAATGTTAAATATACATGAAAGTTTCTTATCCCATATACTGCGTACCCTAAATCCCCTCTAATAATAAAAAAGTTTGAAAACATATTATTGAACAATGAAGTGTTTCATTATTGATCAAATAATTGCTCGAGGCTGAGAATGATTTATTATACTTTTTATATTTCTATGAACATAGAAATTGGTTTACCTGATTTTTTTCACGCCATTGTGAAAAATTATATCTTACAAAAGGCGCGCGCGCATCGCTGCGACTTGGAGAATTGGTGCAAAACTATTATTATAATTTTAATAAATTATAATGAAAGATTTTATTTCTTCACTATTCACTGTTTTCCATGGTATATTGTAATTACAGGTTTCTATAGGTGGATTTATTTATTTTTGAGATTTTAATTTACATAAATGTGAATTGTGAACAAGTCTTTACTGTGTATTATTGCGCATGCGCAATCACAGTAGTATCTTTGTTACTTCCTTTCCTTTACTCATATGATGGCGACTGACAACTTTAAACCGTGACTACGTTTTAAACGTAATTTCTAATGCATTGGTCGTACAGTTCTAGTGAAAAAAGTAGCATTTAAAACAAGAGATCTCTTTATATTTGAGGTTAACGGAAAGAAGTCGAGAAACTTTGTTCCCTCTCAGTAATTTACAATACTTGGCATCTAGGATACGTTAGGCCAAAATTCTCACAAATCACATTTTCTGCTGTAAGTATATACCGATATATATCGGAAACCCGTATTGCACGTTTGACTTATGATAAATAATATATATTTATATACATATTTTTTGCTGCGTAAATATAATTCATTATTTTCTTAATTCATTTTTTAGAATTTTGATTATTTTATGTAACTTTTGTTACTGTTAGATCGAGTTAGAGTAATATTATTGGATATATAAAATTGAGTTGCGAAAATTGTCTGTCACGTATAATATTATTATAATCTCGTCATATTTTGCAAATATACTTTTACAGTACTTTACCAAGTATATTGTGAGATTATATATTGAAATTTTCTAGTTATGTTTTAAACCTTGGAAAATGTATATAATTTATATATGATAAAATTGTTAAAAAGTTTATAAATTAACAGTATAAACAAAACTTATTAAAGGGTTTTCAAACAATTTACTGCCAATGTATAAAAAAGTATATCAACTTTGAACTATTTATAAATATAGTACGAACACTTTTTGCTTATAGTTTTTCATAATATTGTGTATATTTGGTATATTTTAATTTATTGTCTCAATGCTTCAAGCATTTTTTTTTTAATTTAACAAACTCGAATGTGCTTAGAAATCAAAAGGCAACGCAGCATTTTAATCGATAAAAATCGTGCATCTCCCGGCCAGCTTCTCTTTTATTGTTTTGGAGGTTATTATTGGAATGCGCGTATTAGTCTGCTAACACCTAAATTCATTAAATATTAGTAATGGAAGGCAAATATATCAAATTATACAAGATAGTCTACAAACATTTTTGATATGAGACTGTGATAATATGTTACTGGCGTTCGATTAACTTGGAAGTTTTTTTTAGTTACTATATATTTTGAAGAAAGTTCGTTTCAGAAGGTTTAGATGAGGAACGTTCGGAATTGAACCAATCATTGCCGTGGGAGAGCGGAGAGGCCGAACTGCCAAGTTCGTTCATATTCAGATTCTTGGTTTCTTGTTCTCCTGATGTTTTTCTCCATTCGCTTCTTGATTCTTATTAAAAAATCAGTTAAATTTTATTTTTGATCATAAGAAATTCCTTGAATTTTTTTTTTGCATCAATATATACACGGTTTTGACACTTTGACAGAGCTTTTATTTTTTGCGATGTTGAATATCAAAAGATTATATTTATACAATTGCGACTATTTCATCAATGCTCACAATAAATAAAAATTTAACTTTAAAAAAATAAAAGAGGTGCAAAAATGATTTTTTTATTCACTCTTGAATAGAAAAGTCTAGAAATAGTTAAATCCAATTTGAATTTGGCGCCAGAAATGTCAGTAAACGACTGATTAGGTTAGGTTTAAAAAAAAAGTGTAGTTTTAGTGATATGTTCCCACACATTATTTAAACTAGAAAGGAAAATTCTATTTTCCTGGTCCAGGATGAAACCACGTACAAGAAATATAAGTGCAGTCAGTTTTATCAACCAAAATCTCATTACCCTGTTTAGATATAAAAAAGACAGAGTATTTTTGATTCTCTAAGAACCATTGAACCATGTTTGCTCATTTACCTTTAAAATGGAGCCAAAATAATAATAAATTCGATGATTTCAAACGTATCATCACATTCAATGATTTCAAACCACAATCTCGTGTCAAGAAGGAATGTTTGGAATGACGAACGAACAAGTTAAGCGTAGAGGCTTAAACAATTTTTCGATTGGAAGACGTTCATATTGAGTCACGTGGTGCCTCGCAAACGACGAATGAGAGTCACTTTCTCGCTCGCCCCTTCTCGTCTTACTGCCTCTGTGGTGACTGATTGAACTACCGTCTATGCTCTTTTACCGAACGCTCAAACGACGGGTGTAAATTTTTGTTAAAGATAACAGTTTTCGGCGCGTTTCGACAAATTGCAATGATCCGGAAAATCGCGAAGCGACGTCTCCACTTGCATTTGGAAGAATAAGCTTCGTGTTAAATACATTATTTGTTTCTTTGCAACGGAAAACCAATCGTTGCTTCAGTGCCGCACGACTAGATTCACGATGCGCGAGAAACGTTTCAGAAAAATCTTTGAACCAACTCACCTATAATGTTTTACTATGAATGGTGTTTCGTATAAAATTGTGTTATAATAGTATAATGTGATTTTTTATTATTTTTCTCGTAATTCGGAAGTGCAGAAATTTTCACTAACTTGTGGATGTTTGCTTGGCGCGAAATTCAAACTCTGAAAACGCGAGGTGTTTCATTTGGACAATGGTAACGAGATTGTTACCCTTTTCTTTATACGAGACAAGTGTCAACTAGAACTACTTTTATGTGATAAACTCATTTCATGTAAAGAGGATAGTGTTTTGCAGCAAATAGTATAAGTGTGTTTTGGTTTCGATGCCATATTTTGTAAGAGATTTTATGTCTGTCAGGTGGGTTTCCGCGTCAATAATGCGGCGTTCTGATAATTCAATAGTTTTCCCTGTATTACCGACATTCATTACTCATAACATTCTTTGCTTGAATAATCTTAATTTCAAATTTTCGTATTTTTAATTCAACCTTTGAATAAAAATTTGCAGTTTTAGAAAATATTTACATTTTAAAAATTGTACCTTTCTTGAAATTTGTAATTAATTATCCAATCAAAATAAAAATATTTTTACTTCAGAATTTTAAAAAATAGATCTGGTTTGTGATGTTTAGGGCAAGAATTGATGACAATTCTGGGAATAACGACGAGTGTTTTTGATCTATGCAAAAAATATGTCTATCTCCCTTGCTACAATGGAAGAAGAAATAATTGTAGACGATATTGACGATAATGATATCGGATTATATCCGACTGAGAATGCACCGTCTCATATTTCACCTACCACAACCACACTTTTCATTCCCCATGGTAAATTTCGAGCTGGCCATACCACGATTGGGAATCAAACTATGGTGTCATCCTCGGCCTCACAACTTGCTACTATCATTCACCCTAATCAGGTAAGTAAAAAAAATCAATGTTTCCTCATTCCTCTAATGTTTTGAAATTCAATAAAAACTTTTTATTTTGATTCTTCTGAATCTTCAGTAGACGTAGTCTTTAAACAATACATTTCAAGCATTTATTTTTGTTGAGTCTTCTTTTTTTTTAAATAAATTTTCGAATAAAAAATTTATTTTCCAGAAGATTAAAAGATAGAAGTTTTGTTTTTCTTGTGTATACATTAAAGAAATGTTGCAAGACAATAAATTAGCGCGTGTATTTCTCTCACTATATAATCCATAAAATGTCTAAAAATAAATCTTTCACTTGACTCGATATAATATTGGTAATTTTCCTTAGCAGTACTAGAATTCTTGAATATTATATCAGCGTACGTATTTCGAATAAAATGTACATTAACCTGTTTCTGAGAAGCACTACTGCGTTTATATAGCGTTTATTACGACTATAGTAAAATATAACCTCTTCTTCTGCCATGCACTTTCAAGAGTAGAATTTTTTCTTTTATATTTTGTAGAGTATAGTAAAAGCAGTAAAAGTAACCGTTCTTCAGATATGTTTAGTTTCTGTCAAACACGTGCTCAGTCCTTGAAGCCCTATTAATTTTGTGATAGTGTTGGTAACAGTGAGTGGTGCATCTCTTCATATTAAATATAGATTTGTGTTGGCAGATTCACTTCTAACTCACGATGTAGAGGTAGGGATTCTATATTGAATTATATTACTTTTGTAATGTCGGAATAAGAAAATTTGCAGTGAATGTAAACAATCTTTTTTATACTGCATCGATTGCATTTTCTTTCAAACGTGGCGGACGTGACTGCTTTATATTTCAAGTAGTTTTAACCCAATTTCCTTCAAAGTTGCGTAAACGGTGTAAACACGCTATATTTCGCTAAACTATTTGAAGACTTTGACGGTATTTTATTTTGATTACAAATATGACAAAAAATCTTTAATTATGTGTGAGTTTTTCTTTGTGATCGACTTTATTATTTTAAAAAAATTGCTGACATAATCGTGCGACTTATGTCTATCAGTGAATTTTACTTTGCCGTGTTGGTGCAAGGTGCAAGTTAATGAAAGGGCTTTGCAGTTGTTTTCTCTTCTTTTTTTTTATGTATTTTTGTTACGGAAAACCATTTATGGGCAAATTTTTATGCATAAATATACTTTCACATGTTTAACATCGTATAATATTATTTTGTCCTATTTATCATTATGTATACTTATGTTGAAATAAATGATAATTATGGGTATTTTTATTTTGTTTAGTATGCGAGTGGAAATAATAGATAATATTTGTAAAACTACATTAGAAATATTTATCGAACTTAAAATTTTTTGTTACTGAAATGAATATATACTATGTATGATTTTCTTAAGAAGAAATTTTTTTTTCAAAAAAGGTATAAGACTATTTATAATATATTCTTTTATAGTGTTGTATGAAACTGATGCAAATTTTAATCAGTTTGATTATATTATTTATTTGAATTTGCAAACAATTAATAGTGAACTATTATTGGAAAACCCTAAGTTTTATTTTTTTATTCGTACGAATTTGCTGACATTTTTTAAGGTTAGTTTCTCCATTTTACTCAAATAACATTGCAACTTCTTCGAGGCGAAGCTATATATAGCAGAGTGCGTAGTTGCGCGACGCATGAGAACAATCTTGCAACATGATTAAGGTCCTGAAGAAGGTTTACATAGTGAAGGCAGCGGACAAAAGTTCCCACTAATTTTGTTGCAGGTCATTTCTACGCATCGCCGTAACCTTAGCCATTTCGTTTCTTCAGCTCGAAATATAACAAAATTTTTTAACACATTAAGGGGTGATTTATATCGTTTTATAATTGACAAAAATTTAAAAATATCATATTTTGTTCAATAAAAATATTACGATGTATAGTGAGTAAATAAAGTTATTTAAAAAATTCTTTAAAAAGGTAAAAGGTTCAAACTCAATGCAAATGCAAATCAGATTTTGCTGGGAGCGAATGTCCGACTTTTCAAATATCGAAAAACAAAATTAAGCAAATCATTACAGTCTTCACATTTTAGATTCTAAACCGTAGAAGCTTGTATAAATTTTGGGTGCAGGGCTTGAATCGTGCGATTTTTTCAGTCTTTTTTCTGTTATAAAAATGCTACTTTTTCCCAGACGTTCGCTATGTTTAGTTTCAAATTTAATCACATTTAAACTTTAAAATTTTAAATTCAAAAATAGAAACAGTTTTAACGTTTTAATCCATAACAATAAAGATTGAATATTTTTTCATTCGAGCTTTACACTGAGAACATTATAAATTATTAGCATTTGAAATTAAACAATTTCTAATTTCGTGAATCTGTAGTGTAAGATTCAATGTTTTCAAATAGTTGGAAATTTTCAACTCGAAAACGATAAAAATCTTTTCATTTTAAATTCAATTACAATCTTCACCCTCTCCCACCTATTCGCTTAAATGCGAATAAAATTAATTTAACACAATAAGAAAATGCAACTATCTCGGTGGTAAGTTCATTAGTTTTTATAAAAAATTTGACTATCTAGTTAAAAATTTAATTCTTTGGTTGTTTATTCGTATTTTTAGTTGAAATTTGAACTGATTTGTTGAAAGTTCGCCTTTTTAGATACAACTTTTAGCCCTTTAGATTGAAAATTCCTTTTTCATGGTGGTGAAAAGTTTGTTCTCTTTTTTAGTGAAAAGTTAATGCGGGTGAAAATGATCTTTTTGTTGATAATTCAACTGTCTTATAAAAAATTCGTCTTTTTGTTTGAAAATTTAACTATTTGGTAAGAAATTAATCTATTTCGTTGAAAATTTGTATTTTTTGATCGCATATACATCTATTTGATTGCAAAAATATTAATGTTTAAATTTAAATATTGTGTTAAAAAATCGTTTTTTTTTTGGTGAAAACGATCTATTTGTCAAAAAAGAAACTTTTATGGCTGCTATTTCAAGTGTCTTCTAAAAAATTCGCTTTTTCACTTGAAAATGAACGGTTTTTGCGTGAGGCCTAATCTCTTAGCTGTTTGAAAATTCGACCATTTGGTAGAAAATTCAATTATTTGGTTCAAAAGACAACATTTTTTATCAAAAATTAAACTGTTTGTTTAAACATTCGTATTTTTGCTTGAAAACTAATTATTTCTCTAACTAAATTTTTTCGTTAAAATTCGTCTTTCTTCGTTGAAAATTACGTTTTTTCTTTTATTGAAAATTAAACTTTTCTGGTTGATTCTTCAACTATCTTTAAACAAGTCATTTTTTTGGCTTCAACAATGGACTATTTGAATTTTAATCTTTTTTATGGTGAGATTTGACTATGTATTTGAAAATTCAATTAATTTGGCTACAATTCAATTGCTTTGTTCAAAATTGGTGTCTGGCTTGCAAGTTTTTTTTTCATACAGAATAAATATTGTTTATATAACAATTTTACTTAAAAGAGAATTTATTCTCATATTTTCGTGAAAACTCATCCTATTTCCCCTATTTCGAGAGAATTTTTGCTGTAGCGTGTGAATTATTAAAAAATGAATAATTTACTAATTAAATTACATAATTTCAAATTTAAAGCGAATTTAGATTAAATATTAATATTCAAAACGATTCTTCACACAGTTTAAAAGTAATATAAATTATAAACTTCTCTCATTTGGAAATAATTTATGTTAATTCAGTCATTCATTATCTGGTAGTGCTTTTTTATTATATCTAAAAACTTGATGCGACTTTTTATGGAATTTTTACAAAATTCCATGCAACTTTATAATGTTATGCGACTAACGAGACTTTTTTTAAAGCCTTCTAGTTGATCCGAATCCTGCGTTCTGAAATTACAGTTCTACAAATTATAAAGTTTCCTATAAATGTATCATTTCGTTTGATCACTTTTGGATTGTAAACTTTTTATTGTGTAGATAAGGGGATATGAAGGAAGTACTGGCTGCGAAGAGTCACAAAACAAATGTAAAATAAGAGTTGCTACAAGACCTGGAAGACCTGGAAAAGTCATGACATTTTTTAAAATTGTTAATTAAATCTGGAAAAGTCATTGAATTAAAAAGAATGACTGGAAAATACGGAAAAGTCATGGAATTTTGAAAAAAATGACTGGAACTTTTTCAATCGTCTCTATTTCAAAGTATTAATAATTTATTATTTTATAGCCAATTCTATATTTAGAAATCGGAAAAGAAAATATAAGGAAAAGGCAAATAGGAGACAAAGTGTAAGAATTGAATGAAAAGAAATGGAAGATTGCATGGAAAAAGCAAAAACAATTGAAAGATGTTAAAGAAGAAATTCGTGTATTGATGAAATTTTGATACATTTTAATTTAGACAACTTCATTAGTTCTTGCGATAAAAAGTTCAGAGTTTTTTATTTTATTTTTTTTCAAATGTTCTCTTAATATTTGCATAAATAGTTCGACTATAATTGTTTCTAAAGTAATAACAAAAAAGTAATATAGTTATCATTACAGAATACTTTCTTTCACTTTGATAAAAATATAATTGAAAATTGTTTTAAATTCAAAAAAATTAATTGATAAACCATTATCATTGCATTATAGTGTTTTACAATTCAATTTAATTGGCTGAATTAAAGAAAAGTAGACCTGGGATTTTTTCAAAATTCTACCTGAAAAACATATGGAATTTTGTAACCAGACTCTTGTAGCAACCCTGAAAATGATCTTGCCACGAAATAATGCTATATAATTTTGATGTCAGATTGTAGGTGGACAAAATAAAGTATATTTTCAAGGACCTAGCCAGGTGGCCACCTCGCAAAAAGGGCCCCACATAGTTATTCACCGACCGATTACTAGTGTCGCGGCTACTAATAATCAAGGTCAGAAACATATATTGGTTCGAAGATCGAACACACCCACTGCTCAAATTGTTCCACTGAATACGTCTCAGGGAAGTCAGACTCATGCTCAAGCAGGAAAGCATACCTTTGCATATCTCGGAACAATTATCAAGCCGAACAAGACCCGAGAGTCGGTTGTCATTCCAGCAGGTGATTATATGAAATCATCAATATGCATTTCAATTGTGACCTTTATCACTCTTTTTAATATAAAATTTCATAACTTTCATCAGCTCTATATATTGAACATTATTTTTTTTTTATTTCTCTAGGTTGATTAAAGTATCTTTGTTCTTTCTGAATAGGTGGATTGACAACGCAGATTAGTAAGCCAAAGTTGGTTATAACACCAGTTTTGTCACAGCTAAATCCAACTTCAACTAGTTCGCCTGTAGGAACTCAAAGTCGCTTAAAGAAGTCCATGGCAAATCTCCTTCTGCCTGTTAATATTCCACAACAAACCAGCTCTGCAAAGCCAAATATGCTGAATATAAAAATTAATAATGGTCAAATTGGAACTGAAAGTAAAGGGACAATTACTGGTGAGTTGTTTGTAGTAAAAGTAGGACAATTCTTTTTTAAATGTCAGGTGATAAGATAATATATCAGAGTTTATTTTAAACACTAAATTTACATATGATGCTTATTTTACATATGAAAAACGTTCATAGGTTATACATTTAATAAATGTATGATATAGTTTCTAGACTTTATAGTTGTTCCGCCATGTTGTCCTTAATTTTTAAAAATTCCCTTTTTTCTGCCTAATATTGCGCAAATAATGCAAAACATGGGGAAAATACTTTTTTTCCTCTCCGTGCGATATGCATGCATTTGATACTTTATAAATTGGACAGTTTGAAACTAATATTGATAGTAAAGGATCCGAATATAAAACGATCTTCACCCATTCGTTTACGCAATGAAAAGTATTTTATATCAAAGTTAATATGTTAAAAAATATATCGCGAGTAGGTTACCTAAAAGATTTCAATCAAGGCTATGATCAATTAAATATTTTTAATTACTTTTTTATTTAATTGCAATCGTTCGTTTACGAAACAAACTGTATACTAATCGAAAGAATGAAGCTTATAGAATATGCAAGCGTTGGGTTGTCTATTTTTTTCCCATCGTAACTATTGGGTTGGCAGGTATAAACAGGTAAGTCGTCACTAGTATTTTGCACCAATCTGTTCAGGCAATTAACCTTACATCAAAATAAAGATGATTTTATTGCGAACACGATGACATAAGGTTGTCTGCGAAAATCTGTTTTGAATTCCGGTTGTTGTTGTTTAGGGTTTGAACAAATGTGACGGGAAAGTATGGGGGCCTGTAGAGAATTATCGAGCGAAGAATTTCATGTATCAGACATAGGATTTCACACCCCTAACACACCCCCGCGATTACCTGAAAACTACCCTTAATACAAAAAATGCCAATTCTGTACGAAATCGACCGTTTGAAAATTGTATTCTGGTATTTTTGTACTTAATATTATTAACATTTGTCTACTGGAATATTGATTAATATTGGTTCATTAATTTTTAATTGTTTAAACAAATGGAATTTGTTTTGAAAATTCGTTTTTTCCCTTAAAAATTATTACTATTGGTCTAGGGCAATATTTATTAACATTAGTTCATTAATTTTCAATTGTTTAAACAAATGGAATTTGTTTAAATAATTTTTTTTCATTACAAATTATTAATATGTCTAGTGAAATACTTATCAACATTGGTTGATTAATTTTATTTACAAAAATTTTTTGTAATAAAAATTATTATTGTCCTAGTGGAATATCTTACAACATTGGGTCCGATGATAATAAATATTCCACTAGACAAAGATTAGTAATTTCAATTAAAAAAGTATTAAAACACAGTGCTCAAAAGGTCGATTTCATGAAGAATTAAAATTTTTTGTTTCAAGGGTAGTTTTCAGGTACTTGTGAGGGTGTGTTAGGGGTGTCAAACCCATATGTCTGATACATGAAATTCTTTGTTGGATAATTCTCTACAGGCCCCCATACTTTCCCGTCACATTTGTTCAAACCCTAAACAATTATTCTAAAAACTAAAAAAAGTGATTTTTCCCAATGCATTTTACATGCGTTTTAAAACTTGACAACCGGAATTCTAAACAGATTTTCGCAGACAACCTTATGTCATCGTGTTCGCAATAAAATCATCTTTATTTCGACTTGCCTGTTTATACCTGCCAACCCAATAGTTACGATGGGAAAGAAATAGACAACCTAACGCTTGCATATTCTATAAGCTTCATAGTTTCAATTAGTATTCAGTTTGTTTCGTAAACAAACGATTGCAATTTTGTTTAAAAATTCATTTTTGAATTTCTAATTGAAATTTTTTAGGCAAACTACTGGCGATATATTTTCTAACATATTAATTTTGATATAAAATACTTTTCATCGCGTAAACAAATGGGTGAAGGTCCTTTATATTCGGATCTTAAACTATGAGTGAAATTGAATAATTGTGACTTAAATTATTTTAGATTTGAATAACTTTTAGAATAGAAAGTTAAAAAAGGGTTTGGTTTTCCAATAGTTCAAAATTGTGCAATTTAAAAATGAAAACCTTTTAATATCCAACTTCCAAAATCAAATAGATTATGATTTGAATTTTGACTACAAATTGGACACTGTTTAATTTGAGCATTAAAAACTTTTTGGTTTAAAATTAAAATAGCACAATTTTTATTGAGAGATTTAATATTGAGATAATTAACTTAAAAATGTTTAAAATTGAATAAAGCTGTTTGTGAAAAGGGGCCTACTTAGTGTTTTTGGTCATAATGAAATTAAATGCATACGCAGAAATGGCCTATCACATGTCCTTTACTGAATTATACAATAAAAAGTATATTACTAATATCTAATTAATTATAAAATTGATTACCGATCTGCATTGGAAATTTAAAAGTTTAATCAGTTTAATGATCTTTTTTTTTTAATATGTCACTGTCAATCACCCATCAGGCAGTATATGTATTACCATTTCTATAAAATATACCCTGCAGATACTTCTAACCAGTAAAAATTGTAAGTTTTTTTATAGAGAAAGGTGTGCGAACAATTTTTTATGTGTAAACCTTATTTATTTACGGTAAGAAAATATTTTTGTTTTATTTCTTTAGTATATTGTTCATAATATAAGATTTATCGATAAATAATGCTTGATATCTTTTACAGCCTCTGTTTTTACTTTACCTTTGTTAGCAGCTATTTTAAATAATGTTAATATTTTTTATGGTTATGAAAACTAAATTAGAAAATGCAAAGAAAAATCTATCTAAAATATTCAAGTTTAAAAGCAATTCAATTCAATAAATTCCAATTAAGAAAAAAGCTTATTTTAATATATAGAAAATGTAACTGGCGTGCCGAAAATTTTGAAAAAATATATGTTATGACGTAGCAATCCAAATGTTTTTAAAAAATTTCAAATCTCAACGACTTTCAGTTTGGGTATAGCCGAATTTATTTAAAAAAAGAAACATGTTTCTTGGATTTAAATGGCTTAAACTATGTATTAATAAACAATTATACACCATTTTTTAAAAATAATTACGAAGCATGGATCCCTAAGAGTCTGAGAATAAAGGTAAAGATGCTGGAAACTGTAAACTGTACTTAGCATTTTAAAAAAATACAAGAAAACGGGTGGTACATTTATGTACCACTGCCCTTGAAAGGGTTAAAACTTAAAGAGATTTCAAAGAATTTTAAACAAAATATAAATTTGTGAAGATTACAATGTATGTAATTTTTTAATGCCATTCAAGGATTTTAATATGTTTTAAGATAATAAAAACAATTGCTCGAAATTCATATGAAAATTGCAAATAATGTTTCATTTCGTAACAAAATAATTATAAGAGAATATATTTGGAATGATAAAAAAAGAGAAGAAAAATGTTGATGAATAAATAAAAATAAACTAAGTATTGATTTAGAAAAATTCGAGTGAGTTTAAGATATCTAATAAGGTTTTGAGATGACTGAAAAATAATTTAAAACCTGAAAGGATTTACATTTTATTTTGAGATTTTTGAAGATTTTAAACCAAAAATTTAGAAGATTGTTGATCATTTTAAATGGCTTCAAGAGGATAAAAACAATTATTAAAATTTTCGAAGAAAGTTGAAAATGATTTTTTATTTTGAATAATTAATTTCTTATTCCAAAATGTAGAGTTTAAAAATTTTAAAGCGTTTGAAGTATATTGAAAGGTTTAAAGATAATACAGCCTTTTTCTTAAGATACCTGGGAACATTTTTAATAATTTTTTTAATTATAAGAAATAGTTTAAAAAGAATAAGAAGATTTCCAAAGAAACACAGGTTTTGATAAATGATTAGCAACTAAACAATTGCAATTTTTCTATGACTAAAAATAAAAAAATATATATATGTGTGTGTGTGTGTGTAGTATTTTAATTTTAATTTCAGTTTTATAACTTGAAATGAAAACATTTTTAGATTTAAGAGTTCTATTGTTTTAATCACAATGACCGTAAAAATTTCGTGTGGACCGGGAAATGACCGGGAATTTTTTTCCTGAAATAAAACGACCACCCTACTATTGGTGCAAAAATTGTGGAAAATTTTTTATATGCACAGTTTTTACTAGTCAACAGTACTCCCGCTCACTGCGCTTATAAACTGTAGGGGGCCGTGCGAAGCGACGAAGCAAAGTGTCGCACGCTGAATGCCTGACTACACTGACTGCTCTCTCGATTGTTCGCTTGACTGCTTGTGATTGCGTAAAATCTCTCGTTGACTCCTACTGACTCTCACACGATTTTGGAATGGTTTAAGTGATTTTTGCTGATTTTACTTGATTTACCGCTCATTTCAAAAGATCGAATCTTTTTCAAAAGATCCACTCAGCTGCCGCTGATTTCAGATCATGTCACAAAGTGTTAGGCTTGATACATTTGATTTCATGCCGATTTCAAACGATAAAACCCCTTGATTCGAGAGTGAATGGGCCCCTCGGCTTCTATTTTAGGATATCTTCACGTTTTCCTGAGTATGAGTCAAAATTATTTTAGGGTCTGAGGGGGGAGGGGTGATACTAGAACCTATACTGACTCTTGAGACACTATACTCATGTTCCGAAAGTAACCGGAAATGGGTATATTTCATGTTCTAAAAAAGTATAACACGTGCATTGATGGCATCTCCCAATTTTAGATTTGTTTTTCACAAATAACGGTTTTTCATGCAAACGCCCACGTATTAATAAGGTTGATTTTGACTACAAAAAAACCTTCTCTTGAAAGTTATTTTTTATTTATGACCCATACGATCAAGTAGAATAGGCTTCTCTGAAGTTTTTAATCACTTTTGAAAGTAGCTGTTGCTCAAAGGTACTTGCTCAGTAAGTTAGAAATATTTAAACTTGACGTAACTTAAAGAGTAACTGAATGTATGTTACAGGCCACAACAAAATTATAAGTAAGTTGCCAAAAGTCCTACACCTGTAACCTTTTGAGGAACTTTGTTACTTGTAACACGTTACTTCGCAAAACTTTTAAGTTAGTCTAGCCCTTTGTTTAACCGGAGTATGAAATTAGCTCTAAATTTTCGTTTATTTTGTCCCCTTGCTCCTTTGTTGAAAGCATTTTAAAAGAAAAATATCTTTACATTTTCAGTATTACGAGAGTCAAAAACTACAAACTCAACGACGCATCCCCCTCCCTTGCATCCCATCACAAATATTGGTACCTTAGGCAAAGGAGGAAGACAAGAACTCTTGAGTGATAGTATAAAAATATCTGAGAACCCTGACTCTGCCGTTATAACACCCATTCCAAATAAAAAAGAAGATATCAATCCACCGGAGAAGCGGAAGAAAACTATCAGCAACATACTTCGTGGATCGGGTGAAAAGAGAATGAAGAAACAGAGCTTTCCTAAATCGGCTCAAGAAGTGGACATCAGTTATTCTATAAGCAGTCCAGACTCCGAACAAGATAAGGACAAAAAAATGCAGAACGACGATGATATAACTTTGATCAAAGTCGTTCCCAGCGAAGATAAATCTGCAAAATTAAAGTCAGCGCCGGATGATGATATCAAGGTGGAAATAATCAAAACATCGAATAACGAAGACGCAGATAATAATTCATCGGACAGTAAAATAGAAACGAAAATTATCAAACAAGAAGAGTCTAAAGATAGTATAAACTCTTCCAACCAGGCTGCTGATCATAATTTTGATGCTACGAAGGCATTAAATTGGAAAGACGGGGTTGGATCTTTGCCTGGTAGTAGTTTAAAGGTAATTCATACTAATGTATTTTTTAAAGGTTTAATAATCTCTTAAAGGGTTTTATCTTCTCTTTGTATATCAAATATTTCTTATATGATAGTACCGTAGCTTTTTTTACAGTCTGCTTTAAATCACAATGTTCGTATTTCACAGTTTTGTGTGAATGAATTTGGCCTCATGGAAGTGGTAGATGAAGACGAGAATAACAAACAGGACAAAGAGAATGGCACAGGTGATAAGGAAAATGTGTGTCTGAGTCAGAATTCTTCAAAAGGGAGTCCTGTTAGCGTTATTGTTGAAAAAAAGAGTAAGCCATCGTAATCTAGTCACTTTTTTTCTGAGAAAATTTGCTGATGGCTAAACAATAATTTTTTACAGATGAAGATAGGAAAAATCGCGCTTTGCCTACCGACACTTTTTATTGTTGCGAAAGTTGTGGCTGTCATGGCTTGGCAGCAGAGTTTGAAAGTCCTATATCATGTAGTCCCTCCTGCACGGAAGTAATAGAAGCTAAGAAACAAATGCTGATCCGTAAAGATAAAGACTTGAAGTTAGTTTTGTTTATAACATGATTTCCTTTTATTAATTTATATGCTGCGATTATTATAATTATAATATGGCTTTTTTTGCTCAGAGAGATGCGAGCGAAACGAAAACGCAAAAAAATGCTACATGAGCAAAACAAAACGAAAGATGTGGATGAGAAATCAAATGACAAGTCGCAGGATAAAATAAAATATGAGACAGATGAGGATTCGAAAGATACTGTTTCTGCAATCGATGAGGAAAGCCAGGGAGAGATTTCTGAGTCAAAGGTATTAATTTTAAAGTCTTGTTATTTAATTAAGGGGACGGGAAGGAGATTAAAGAGATTAAATAAATGTAATGTAATTAATTATGGTTACAAACTGTAATATACAAGGTGTTGATCACTCTTGAATATTGGTGTACAGTAAACCCCTCGTGAAACTTTTTAATTCTTTTAAATATTTGAAATCTTTGAAATATTTATTGAGTTCGTAACAAGAAGGGTATGTACATAGAAGGCAGATATACAGTAAGGATCCAAAGGGCGAGAAAAATCGAAAATATTTGAAAGTGAATTTTTCCACAATTCTGTGAAATATTTTAAATCTTTGTAATCTGTGAAATTTTTTAGAAATCTTTGTGAAATCATTTAAATCTTTTTAAATATTAAAAATCTCTTAATATCTTTCAAATCTTTAATTTTTATTGAATTTTCATGTATATCGCTTGAAAATTCGTTCAAGTCCTAAAAAAAAATCATATTTTGTTTTGAAAAAAAATATATATTTAAAACTGGCGCAAATATCATGAAGTTAAACACGTATTTGCACTAAGTTTTAAATTGTATTAAGAATCGTCAATATTAGCTGAACAGAGTTAAAATTCAGCATTTATACAATACGAATTAGCCATAAAATATGAATAAAATAATTCTTTTTAAACATCATCCCCATAAGTCTGTTTTAAAGGGTCCTAAAAAACCCACAAATGAAAAAAGAGGTTTTGCGAGTTTTTTGCGCTAATTATGATTTTTTTGTAGTTTGTTGATTGCAAATTGCTTCTAATACATGAAATACTACGTAATACTGATAATTAGATGTTTATATGTTGCGTTTTTTTAATTTTTCACTTTTTTTTTCAATTTTCAAATAGAGTGAGTTAATGTTTAATTAATTTTAACGAAAAAAATTGTTTTAAAAATTTATTATTATTGTTAATTATATTCTCTTAGATTAATGCTATAAAATAGTCTTTTTTAAAACAATTTTTCAATTTATGTCAATGTTTTCCATTAAATTGAGTTAAGTAATTAAAGTTCACAAAATTAATTGTTTAAACAATTTATTATTATGGCTGATAATATTCAATTTGAATCATGCAAAAAAGTTTCGTTTTTTTTTCTGAAATTTTAAACTATTTGTCTACTTTTCACTTAGGATGAGTTATTAATTAATTCAATTTATCAAATAAAATTATTTAAACAAATTATTATTGTTCATAACTATATTATTTTTTAGATACTTCCTATCTAAAGGTAGTAGGTAGATAGTTGCGTTTTCTTCTAAAATATTTAACTTTCTACCCACTTTTTAATTAGTAAAGTGATAAAAAATGCAAGTTAACAAACATTTTTTTAAACAATTTATAATTGTTTATACCTATCTTCTCTTCGAAAAGTGCTAGAAAGTTGCGGTTTTTTCTAAACTCTTAAACTTTTTGTTCATTTACAACTGATCATTTCTTATAACTGTCTTCACGTAGAGTAATGCTAGAAATATTGTCGATTCTGAATAAAATTTACAAAAACGTATTTTTTTCATGGAAATTAAATGCATGAAAATATGAAAAGACAAATTTTACAATGCATTTTTGGACAATCTTAATGTGCGTAGCAGACAGAGATAAAAAAGTATCCAAAGGGCGAGAAACGGCTGAAAGCTACTTTGAAACATTTCTTTGAAATCCTTGTAAAACTTATGAAATGTGTGAAAGTTTTCAAAATTCTTTATGAAACATTTTGAAATTTTTCGCAATCGCTGGAAATATTTACAAGCTTGGAAATCTATGTCAATTTATTACAATCTTTGTGAAATTATTGAAGTCTTTTAAAATCTTCAAAATGTTCGAAATCTGTAAAATAATTAAAATCATTGAAATCTTTCAATCATCTACATTTTTGGTTAAATCGTTTTAATCTTTGAAATCTTCGTGAAATCATTAAAAGATTTGAAATTTACTAAAATAATAATAATAATAATAATAATAAATCTTCATTCATTTCGCAACAAGAAGGGTATGTGCATAGCAGGCAGAAGTATAGTTTAACCGAAAGGGCGAAGTAGAGATTAAAGTTGCTTATAATTCTGTTAAATCTTTGTGAAATCTTTCCAATGTTTAAAAATCGATGAAATCTTTGAAATCTTTATTATATTTTTTGAAATGTGTATAAATTCATTCAAATCTTTGTGGAATGAATGAAATCTTTGGAAAATAATTTGACATTTTTTTTAATCTTGTAAAATCTTTGAAATCCTTGTGAAATCAATCAAATCTTTGACATTTTTTTAAATAGTTGAAATTTTTATGATATTTCTTGAAATCTTTGTGAAATCATTAAAATCTTTAACAAATATTTTGCAATCTTTGGAAAATCAACTAAAATTTTTGTAAAGTCGATGAAATCATTAAAAAACATTTTAATCTTTGTCATCTTTGTGAAATCTTTGTGAAATCTTGGAAATCTTGAATCTTTTTAAAGTTTCCAGAGGTATTCTTGTCAAAGGTATATTTTTCACTTTATCATTTTTGTATAGTATCCATGGCAGACTGGCAAGTTAGGATTTTCCTGGGCAAAGTACCTCGAGCATACGAAAGCTAAAGCTGCGCCCGTCAAATTATTCAAGGATCCTTTCCCTTATACCAAGAATCAATTTAAAGTAGGCATGAAACTGGAAGGAATAGATCCCGAACATCCCTCACGTTACTGCGTCCTAAGTGTCGTAGAAGTAGTTGGTATGTATTCTCTTACAATTAATGTTTCCCTCTTATTCGATAAAATTGTTCATTTTCAACTTCAAACTTGAAATCTAAGCTAGAAAATTCTAAAACTTTGCATTTTTATTCACTTAGGTTACCGGATAAGGTTACATTTTGATGGATACGCAGAGAACTACGATTTTTGGGTCAATGCTGACAGTATGGATATATTTCCTGTAGGCTGGGCGGAGAAAAACAAACATCGATTAGATCCACCGAAAGGCTACGTCGCCAACAATTTCAACTGGAATGCATACCTCAAAACTTGTAAAGCAAATGCTGCGCCAAAAAATATCTTTTCAAACAAAAATGTTAGTACGCACATCTAAAGTTTTGTTCTTGTACACGGAGAGAAGTTTCTGGGGATTAATTCACGACACTGCTCGTTGGTTTTATCACACTTTGGCGTGAGAACTAAAACCTCGGAACCGCTGCTTTTAAAGTATAGGTTTCGAAGTTTCAGGTATTAGGCCACGCTCCTTAGCTCTCAGGTCTCGAATTCTATGCTTTATTTGGATCATAGATTCCGAGACTCTAAAGCACGTAAAACTTGTAGATCTAAAATCACGCGCTTCCGTGAATTAATCTCTTGAAATTTCTCCCCATGTATGTGCGGGGTTTTTTTTTCAAAAAAATTGTTCTGCAATGATTTATTTCTGTTATCAGTCCCTTTTTCCAACTGGCTTCCGAGTGGGAATGAAACTTGAGGCTGTAGATAGGAAACACTCGTCACTCGTCTGTGTCGCTAGCATAGCAGGGCTCATGGACTCGCGGATCCTCGTTCATTTCGACTCGTGGGACGAAGTTTACGATTATTGGGCTGACGCCAGCTCACCTTACATTCACCCTGTAGGGTGGTGTCATCACAATGGTCACAGCCTAACACCTCCAAATAGTGAGTATTATTTAGATAATAACTTACTCGTCTAGAAAGCCTGTTGGGGGTCCCTGTTTAGGGATTCTGTCAAAGTATAATTTTGTATATTAAAATTAGTGAAAAAAGCATGATGCATGGAGGGGAAGAGTTTTTCAACTGCCTGAAATATGTCACGTATTTCGGGAATGGACCCTGATTTATTCCAATTCGGTTGTTACTTTTGGTTAAAGTTACATACGCTAACTATAGAATGAGCCTTGTGGGGCGGGGGGGACATTTCAAAATTAATCCTCAAGTAATTAGGATGCCCACCCACCTGAGAGAAACCCAGAAGATAAATATTACACCGGGAGATTACCCCTATTTAATAATTCGCGCATATTGTAATGTTTGAAATTTCCAATTAGAAAGTAAATGGTTTTCAAAGTGTTTAGAATAATTAAACTTTAAAGCCTCACAATATTTTTGGCATTTTAAAATTATTGAATTTGGAACTCTGAAATGACAACGATTTTTTATTTGACAGAAATCACATCTTTCATTACAAAAATCTATTCAGAAGTTTTAAATCTCACTTGAAACTACATGATATGATGAGGTTTCGAATTTTTAATTTCACAAGATTGTGGTTTCCAGATCAAATATTCAAAATGTTATATTAAAAGCCTTGATGTTGAGTTTTTAATAAAAAAATTTAGAGTTAAAATAAAGCAATAGGGCTGTTGCATGAAATTAGATAAAAAGATATTTTGATTCTTTAGTAGCTGATTATTATATTCTGAGCAGCATTTTCTCATGGAAGTAGAAACAAGTTTTTTTTTCTTAATAAAGTTCGAAAATGTCTCCGTTTGGCGGTATTTTTCACGATACGTATGCATAGGTTATATCTTTCTGTCGTCATTCTTCGCGGGAAAATTCAAACTTTGTAATTAATAATAATTACGAAGAAAAGAATTGAAATGGTCTGCCCAAAAAGCTTCTGCCATTGCCGTCGTGTTTGTATGTTTTTGGGTAAACAAATAAAAATTTTATTTGGATCTTTATCCTCCCAAAAATCCCATCCAGCCACAAAACACTTCTTAGCTAATAATCTACCTTCTTCATGAAATTCGCGACGGCCGCGAAACCTGATTAGTCAGAATTTCGAAATGTAACATGGCGGCTATAGTGGTCTCATTGGTGCTCAGTTGTATATCTTAGTGACGTCACATCTGTTTAAATGTGACCAGACGTAAACTAGAGATTATTGTTTTTTAAAGTATTGGAATCTAAAAAAAATTCTTTACGCCATAGCGTTATTTTCAACTTCAAGTTTCTAAAAATATGTTTATCTCATTTCATGCAACATCCCCATTTCGAATTGAAAAGCTTGATGTTGTACAATTTCAAAAAGTGAAATTATATTAAAGCAACATTATTTGGCATTCTTTATTTTAATTTTAATTTTTCAGTTTTCGTTTGAAATTTAAAAATTGAGTTTAAAATAAATAAGATAAAAATTAAACTATCTAAAATTGATGCATCAATAAATGGATAATTTCGGTAATTCCAAATGGTTACAATTTTAGAGTTCTGAATTTTCATGATGAACGCTACATTTGTTTTTATTTTTCAATTAAAATTGAATTGGTTGAATTTGGAAAGTATAATTACCAATTTAAAAACTATTAACTTGTAAGGGATTTAAATTGGCTTCAAATAATTGATTTTTTAAAACGTTTGAGTATAAAAAGTTTTAATATCACTATTTTTGGTAACTAAATTTTTTTTCTGTTTTAAATAAGGTTCGCATTCGTTTAAGTTTTAACGTTTCGGAGTAGAAATTGTTTTATTGTTAGGGTTTTCCATTTAAAATTACTATTTATTTTGAAAGTTTTTTTTAATAATGCAATTTCTTTTTTCGTTTTAGAAAAATTGATTTAATCAGCCCTAATGCTAAATTATGATTTTATTATGTAATAACAATGTGAAATTCTAGGATTTTAGAAGCTTTGACATTAGGATTGAATTTAGTTGTCAAGCATTCATTGTCTTTGAATTTAAAGTTATTCAAATGTTTTCAGTCCTTAATTATTTAATTTTTAACGCCTTTAACCCTTCGCCCTCCATGTGGGTCATACGTGACACAGGCGATTTTTCGAAGTCGAATTTTATCGAGAAGAAACAAGTGGCCGCATCCCCCCCCCCCCCCCCCCCCCCCCCCCCCCAAGTTACCTCATATGAGGTCAGAATGGATTAAACCGCATAAGTGTCGCGCTTTTGGGCTACGACTGAACACCAATTGAAAACTGCTTTGGTCCTACATGGCGGAGGGTTAATTATAAAGAACATATTTTCAATTCCTCTAAATTATATATAATCCAATTTATAATATTCAACTGTTGAGATATTCCATTTTTAACGTTTTGATATTATCCTATTTTCAAAATTTTAATCTAAAATCATACTTGTTTCGTAATTCTCCAATTCAACTCTTTTTTTCTAGTTAAAATGTTCAAAATTGTCGGTATATTTTTTTAAATTTTAAGATGCTTGCAATTTAAAATTATTCATTTTTGTTTCGAAAATATTCAAATCCGTATTTTTAAATTTGCATATTTTCAAGTTAGGAAATAGAATTCTAGAGACATGAACACGCGGTTTCCACGTGTGCATTTACTGCTAGTGTGTATCAAGTGTGTGTACACCGCTCTGTATTTTTCTCTATTAAGATACAAACATTTCCTTATCCTACTTATTATATGATTCAAAATCAATGGATTATTTGCAAAAAGGTTTGGTGCTGTTTATCGACTTCCGCAATAAATAATATATGCCGAGAGTCGAAAATTTACAAAATAGTGACCACCCTGGTAATTAATGGACGCTTCATTGAATATGTCTTTAAACCTGGCTGAAATGACGAGGAATATTTTGACTTTTGCGCTCGAAAAAAATTAAGAAATAACAGTACATTTATTTTCCGACAGATACTTTGTTTAACTCTTAGTTTTAGTAGAAATAATTATTCAGTCACTTGAAATGCTACATCATATGATATGGAGTAATGTGAGGCTGAACGAGTTAAACGTTGAAATTGGTTCAACTAGCTAATTATATATTTTCATTATATCTTGTTTTTGATGTATTATATGTTCATATTATACACTACCGTACGAAATTGTTGATACGATCAGCGAAAGTATATAATATTAAGAATCACTACTGACTTTGAAACGTGATCACTCGTTCAAAAATGGAGCGAGACTTTTTTTTTTTAAAAGCATTGAAAAGCTTATTAAATTATGCGTCAATTAAGCCTTACTATAGGTGAGAAAACTATAGGCATCTGCCTTTGAAGCTTAACAACTCACCCAAAAAAATTCTCGCACAATAAAAAAATAGTCATATGAAAGCTAAAAGTATTCTACGTAAATGAGCTTGAAGGCTTTATGTAAAAAATGTAGTGTGATTTACAAACTGAAAAATGTAAAAAAAAAAGTAAAGATTTTCGAGTACATTTAAGAACAGTCAAATTTAGAGCATTATTTCTTATACAAGGAGCAATGGGAAAAATTTGAAAAAATTCATGACCATGAGGAAAACTGCGGTCGGCAGTAACCCCCCCCCCCCCCCCCCCCCCCCCCCCCCCCCCCCCCCCCCCCCCTCCTCCCACTGCTTTCTGTCACTTGTTTTCCGAAAAAGAATGTCTAGAAATATCACGATTTTCACCAAAATAAGACTGTCACATCCTTCCTGGCGATTGAAAATAATTACAGAGCCTATCCGTTACAGTTTGCAATTTGAATCGCTTTAATATCTTTATCATGAATTTTTAAAATTTTTCCCATTGCTCCTTGTATAAGAAATAATTCTCTAAATTTGACTGTTCTTAAATGTACTCGAAAATCCTTACTTTTTTTAAATTTTTCAGTCTGTAAATCACACTACATTTTTTACATAACGCCTTCAAGCTTATTTGCGTAGAACACTTTTTAGCTTTCATATGACTATTTTTTTTATTGTGCGAGAATTTGTTTGGCTGAGTTGTTAAGCTTCAAAGGCAAATACCAATAGTTTTCTCGCCGACAGCAATAGAGATATTTTTGACATTTTGAAGAGAATATACTACGTGAGAAGTTAAAAAAAAAGATTAAGAATTTCTCGAATCTTGTTCCTCGACTTTAAATTGTGGCATCACCCAGGAAAGTTGTAGCAAACATCTCAAATCGATACCACTTAGTCTTTTAAGTCCTAAGAAATATGAGATAAAGGATTGACAATCATACAAATTTATTGTTTCTTTAATTTTACAAGTATTTTTTTATAGCACACATTTATAAATAATTTGTCTTAATAATAAAAATGCTTATTCACAACCAGGCTACAAAGATTCCAAATCTTTTACGTGGGATTCTTACCTGAGAGAAACACAGTCTACTGCTGCACCAGCACGTGCTTTTAAGCAGAGATCACCTTGTGGATTCAAGCGCGGTATGAAATTGGAGGCTGTAGATAAACGAGTTCCCCAAATGATTCGAGTGGCAACAATCGAGGACGTAAAAGATCACATGTAAGTTGTTACAACAAATATTTCTCGTGTTTATTATTTAGGTAATATTCTTTTTTTTTTAAATGCGTGAAATTAAATTAATGTATTGTTGTGTACAGGTTGAAAATACGCTTCGATGGATGGCCAGAAAACCATGCTTACTGGGTTGATGATGATTCCACGGACATTCATCCAATGGGTTGGTGTCTGAAAACAGCCCATCCTTTGGAACCACCTCTTAGTAAGTAAATATTTAACTCCCAAAATGTTATTACAGATGCAATTGAATTCGGTGCTTATCTTGTGCAAAAAAGAAGAACTAGAAAGTACAGATAGAATTTTAAGGGGACATTATAATTTAGGCATAAAAATGTTTTTATTCTAGTTTTCTGGAGTTTAAAACAATGATTGAATAGTATAAATAAGTTGTTATCGAAAAGAAAATGTTTCAGATGGAATTACTATCTTATAGATTTCATAAAGTGAAAAAACACATTCCTTGGCAAAACTGTTTTTATCCAGAGCAACAAATTATTTTACTATTCCATGCAAGCTTCAATAGATTATAAGCTTAAATAAACTTTAATTAACGTATTCAGTTGAAAACCTAATTCAGATTGTACCTTATATTTTTCGGTAATTCTACTATGCTTTTCTTTGTTTTTTTTTGCCGGAATAATAAAGTTGAATAGTTTTAGAATCGGATGAGGAAAAATGGATGACAAAATAGTGTACAAATTTGAAAATAAATGAGAAGAAAGAAATTTGAAACAATTTAATAAAATAAGCTGTACAAATTAAAATATTGTTAGTATTATATATTGTGCTATAATTATAAACATGATTGATTATTTTTAACAAACTCTTTAAGGTTTGCAGATAAGTAATTCAAGTAAATAGAAATAAAAATAAAATTATCTTGTGAGGGTTTTGTATAGAAAATAAGTAATTTCTTCCGCATTTATATGTATGTAAAGTATTTTTTTGGTCAAAAACAGACAATAACGTCTTAATTGTATACCGAAACTAATAACATTAACAATATTTACATTTTTAGCCATTATTTTTAAACCTTTTTTACATTTCCCGCTGTTCAATTTCTTCAGTCGCATATATTTTCAAATCTTTACACTATTCCATCATTTATTTATCCTTATTAGATGCTAAAACTATTTTAATTTATTTTGCGAGAAACAAAACGAAGAAAAGTAGAGTAGAATCGTTAAAAAAATATCAGTTTTCTAATTTTTACCATGCATTTTGTAGCAAATGGGACCTATTGGCAATGCAGGTCGACCATTTCGCCATCTGGTGCCGAAAACTGGAACTAGAAAGAGTTTTGTAGATTTATTTTAACAATTTTGTAGATCTTCATACAGAACAAATCGTTTTAGATAGAATTTCCATCTTATACACTGAAAAAAAAATTTTTGTAAAAAATGTTTTAAAAAAAAACGAAACAATTGTTTCGTCATTTCATATAAGTTTCAATGCATTTCAAGCCTGAAAAAACTTTAATTAATGTATGTAACTACAAATTGTATCCAGATTATAGAAAGAATTACGAATAATAGACGATTGGAATTGAAATACGAATTCTAACCTAACTTTCATGTCAATTTTTTAAATAGTAAATATTTCACGTACAAATTAAAAAAGTACAATTGTTTTTTTTATATGTTTTTTTCACTGTATAGAATATAAATTCAATCGAAAACTGTTTATTTCCGATAAAGAGTTATTTTTAGTATCCAATTAATACTTTAAACTCCAAAAAAAATCGTTAAAACACTTATATGCACAAATTAAAATGCATTTTTAAAATCGTATCTACTCCTTCTAGTTCGGAATTTTGTCACCAAATGGCGTATCGCAGTTTAACCATTCCCAATAGGTAAACAGCGCCGCGCGCACGTACTAATTTTCTCAAGTCAAGAGTCATCCCACTTTTAGCATCAAGTGGCACGGGGCTGACTTCTGTGGATATTAAATAATCAAAATAACATTATTGAATTTTATACTGTGTTATCATTTACAATAAATAGTGCAACTATTTGTTAAAAATAATTTTGTCAAAACAGAACATTTGTAAAAATGCTTTCACTCACAAATTATAATCCAATTTTAAAATTCTACCTACTCTTTCTTATTCCGATTTTTTGTACCAGATGGCGCATCACTGTTTAACCATTCCCAGGTGACGAAATAGCGACACTGATAAAATGGGTTTACTTTCATTACCAAACTAATAGCATTATTATAAAGCAGTGAGTGATGTATAATTCAAGAAATAATCATATAAATGTACAAAAATTCTTGGGCCCTAAATGAAAATACGTAACTGGCGGCAACAGGTTAAAAGTACGTAATTTGCAGTGACAGAAATTAAGCGTCTCCAAAAGTATCAATTTTTTAGAAGATTATTCCGAGTGTTTAATGGAACTTGAAAATTGAAGTTTGATAATTGGAATCTGAAATATATAGTTAGGGCTAGTGTCTCGAAGTAGCGCAAGTAGTTGACTTTTTAAGATGCATTTTAATTTGAGCATAAAAGTGATTTTACGACGGTAATACGAAGTGGAAAACAAACAATTTTCATCATATAGGGTGAAAAAACACGTTTTATGTCAAAATTGTTTATTTAAAAAAAAGGATTTTTTACTATTTCATCCAAGTTTTAACACATTATAAGCTTAAATGAACGTTATATAATGAATATATTCGAAAAATTTTATCCAGAATATGGAAAGAATGTGATTAATAAACGATCAAAGCTGAAGTATGAATTTTAACATAAAATTCTAGATTAGCCTTTTGTACACAGTGAATGTTTCATGTTTACATTAATATTGATTTACTTTTGTTTTTTTTTGCATCAAAATGAGCTCATTAAAGCTAATACTTAAAATATATTGAAACTTGCATGACACAACAAAATGTTTTTTTTAGAGAGAAAAAATATTTTTAACACTAAATATTTTTGCATTAAAAATGATAAAAATTGTGTATGAAATAATTTTTTCCCTTGCGCTAGTTCACACATTTGCAGCATTAATATTATATACGGCGCCTCGCAGTTCTGCGTTTCACATTTTACGAAAAGAATATGACAGTTTTTTGTTGGTAATTTATGATATTTAAATTTCGAACTTTCGTTGAACGTTCCTAATAATCTTCTGAAAAAGTGATGATTTTGGAGCTGCGTAATTGCAATTACTGCAAGTTGTGTACTTGCTTTTAGAGACATTTAAAAAAACGGCTCCTGTGTTTTAAAACGCGATCAAATGTTTCAAAAATAAATTTGCAGAATATTTGATTACAGTGAGAGTTGTAATAATAAGCACCCATCTATATTCCAATACATTTCTCTTGTGTTTCGAAATTAAAGTGCCGCAGAAAATTGAACGAATTCCTGCTATTGTCGTAGTGCCTGACAATTTGAGCGATCGTGCTGAGTGTGGAACTCATGGCTGTCGAGGTATAGGTCACATCAAGGGACCGAAATTTGCCACGCACAATGCTGCTTCCGGTTGCCCCTATTCTCAGCAGAATTTACAGAAAATAAGAATAATGTCCGATAGACTGAATGGAAAACATGACATTTGCGAGTATGAGGACGACTTCTTGGAGAAGCCAAAAGTAGAAAAGACTGATAAAATTAAAACGGAGAGATCGGATAAAGACGAAAAATTCATTTTCGATGCCAATAAAGCATTCAAGTTTGATAAGGATGCGATCAAACAAGAAGATGTAGATTCGGATAAGAACGAAAAGTCAGAGACCTCGGAAAGGTAATTTTTTGCTTTAAAAAATAATATAGTTTAATAACTATTGAGCTTGAAAGTGAAAACTATTAATTCTTATTTTTCAGGTCTAGTAAATATCGTCAAATGAACAGTGATGGTCAAACGGATGACGAAGAACCCACAAAGAAGCGAAAAAAGAAGTAAGTTAAAAGAATTTTTGCGATATTTTTCATCTTTGTGATATATTCGTTCCTTATGTCAGCCCTTGACTCTCATCTGTCCTTTTATGAAATATTAATTTTCTTTTTAAATCTTATCAGACGACACAATTCCGAAGAGCACGCCTTTTCTCGTTCCAATTCTGGTATGGGGGATTCGTCAGTAAATTATACTCCAAATATACCGGATAAGCAGTTGAGGTTGGAGTTGTACCATTCCGTGTACAATCCGGGGTATAATCCACGGCCAGATGCGCCTCATATCTGGGCAAAACACAGTGGTGCTTTAAATAGAGTCGTAGCCAAACAAACTGGCAATCCTCGTCGTTGGTCGAACGAGGAAGTCATCAAGTTCATTCAAAATCTGCCCAACTGCAAGGATATTGGGCCTATCTTCAGGAAAAATGTAGGTGAAATTTATTATTTTGTCCTTCTTAATTTTAATCTTACTTTCATAGTGGCAAATATGAAAGTTATATTATTGGGAATAGCTAAACTGCGATAATATAGCATTTGATGCCAAAAATTAGAACTAGAAACAGTAGGTCGAATTTTAAATATGAATTTTAATTTACTTTGTTCTGCATGATTTGCATCAAGTTTTTCGCCATTTAATTCAATTTAAAAACAGGGAATTTACTTCAGATCGTAGAAAAATGAAAGTCTTCAATATTTTAATCATTTTTGTCGTTGTAGAAAAGTGACTTCTACTTTATTTACAGTATGATTGAAAATAATTCTCGTTTTTATTTTAAGACAGTGAGCTTTACCGTAAATAAATATGATTTCACTTGGAACAGGGAATTTTTTTAAAGAATAAAAACTGGGATTTAAAAGAAAGGTGTTTAAAAAATCTGATCCGAGTCCAAATTCGTCACAATTTAAAAGTTCCTTTTTCTAAATTTTCCAAAAAGAGAGTATTTCAAGTAGTTTTTAGAGGGGTAGTAGTATTTCAAAGAGGAAATATTTTTAAATTGTAATGTAATTTTGTTTACATATTTCTTTGGGAATTTAGGTTCTTTTTTTCTTGGAAATTTAACTACTTGCGTTTAAAAGCTGAACTCTGGCAAAAAATCCGTTTTTTGTTTGTTAAGAAATAGATTTTAAGGGAATATTCAACAATTCTATTTTTGGTTAAAATTTTATCTTCTTTGGATAAAAATTTGTAGGCATAAAATTCAACTGCCCAAGTTGAAGATTCATAATTTTAGTTGAAAACTTCTCAGTTTGGTTGAATATTAATTTTTTAAAGTGAAAATTTAACCGTTTTATTTTGCGTGAAAAATTGACCTTTTCTGGTTCAAGATGTAACAATTTGTATGTAATTTAATCTTGTGAAATTGAACATTCATTTATTTCTTTGAAAATTCACGTATTTTTGTTAAAAAATCGACTTTTCTCGCAGAAAGTAGATTTTTTGGTAGAAAATAATTTTTTCTTTGAAAGTTAACCTCTTTGTTCAGAAATTCTACGTTTTGGTTGAAAATTCCAGTATTACAATTTAATATTCATCATTTTAATTAAAAATTCATTTCTTTGGTTGAAAATTGAGCTATTTCATTGAAATTTTTTTTTGTTTGGATGAAAAGGAATTTTTTTACCGAAAATCTGACTGTTTTTCTGAAAACCCGATTTTTTGGTTAAAGTTTCTGGATTAATATCTAAAATTAATTTATTTCCTTGCAAATTCACGTATTAAGTTAAAAGAAACTTTTTTGGTAGAAAATCCACTTTTTTTATACATTCGTCTTTTTGGGTTAAAAATTCAACTCTTCGTATAACATTAACCTTTAGTTTAAAGTTCAGATTTTGTGGCTGACACGTCAGGTGAAATCTTTTCTGGATGAAAACTATTTTTCTGGAAACTTGTCTTTTTCATTTCGCTTTACTTGGATCAAATTAAACTATTTTGTTTGCTTGAAAATTATACTGTTTGTTTGAAAATTTAATTATTTCGTAGAAAATTGACTTGAAAATTTGATTTTTTTAAATTAAAAATTCATCGGTTTTAAGGTAAATTTGATTTTTCTTGGATAAAAATGCAACCATTTGGTTAAAAATTTATTTATTTTGTTAAAAAGTCATACCTTTTGGTTGAAAATTCTACTACTTTGTTAAAAATTTGACTATTTCGTAGAAAATTTCCTTTTTGTTTAAAATTTATATTTTGGTGTTGAAAAATGATCTGTTTTTGGAAAAATTTCATCTTTTTCGGATAAAAAGGCAACTAATTTGGTAGAGAAGGAATATAAATATTTACACCGGTCATCCTTTTTGGTTAAAAAATTGTATTTTTGGATTGAAAATCCAATTTTTTTCCTAGAAACTTATTGCTTGTTTACAAATTAATATTTTTGATCATAAAAAGTCAACTGAAATCTTTGTCAGCGTAAAATTACAACTATTTTTTTGAAAATTTATCTTTTTGATTTAAAAATTCAGCTTTTTTAGTAGAAATATATTTTTATTTTTAATGGGAATGCAACGTTTTGGTTAAGAATTATTCTTCTTTGCTCAAGGATTCAACGATTTTGTTTAAAATATTATGTCTGGTTGAAAATTCAACTGTTCAGTCGAAAAGCCTTTTTTTCTTTTTTTTTTCAATGAGTATTTTAATTGAAAGTGTAATTTTTCCATTTTATTAAGATTGATCTTTTTTATTTGAAAAATCTCCTTTTTTAGTAAAAATATAATTTTCTTGGTTTGAAATTTAATGTTTGTTGAGTAAAAATGCGTAAGTTTCGTAGAAAATTAATTTTTTACTGAAAAGTCATATTTTTATTTGAAAAATTAAACTTTTGTAGAGAATACTCGTTTTTTAGTTTGAAGTTTCATCAATTTAGATAAACTTTTATTTCTTCCTTGAATGAAAGACCTTTATTTGTTGAAAATTCATCTTTTGTGTTTTAAAATTCTTCTTTCTTTTTGTATAAATTTCATCTTTTTCGATTGAAATATAAACTATGGCACTTTTTTCTAGGGAATTTATCTTCTTAGTTTGCAAATTCAACTATTATGTTTAAATTTTAATTATTATGTTGCAAAGTCATCTGTTATAGTAGAAAAGACATTTTTTGTTTAATATAAATTAATAAATTTGAACATTTTAAATTTGTATCTGAAATACTATTTTATTCCGTTCATAAAAGTTTCTATGTTTTCGAAACCCTGCTAATTCTACTAGCAATAACTAGCAAAACATTTATGGAAACTAAAACTACTTTCGGTAAGATGATGTGTGTGGGGGGGGGGGGGTAAAATAGTTTTTTATGAGTTGGGAGTATTTGATAGGGCCTATAATCCGTTACGTAATTTAGACATGGGCCCCTTATTGATTAACCCCTCATTGCAATGTGATCACTGGCGATTAAAAAAAGTGACGCTCGGATTTTATCAATTTGATTTTGAAGAAATCCTTTGCGAATAAGTAAAGATATGTCCAATGGTACTATAATACTTGAAATGATTTGTTTTACAGAGCATTGACGGTGAGGCGTTTTTAATGTTGACTCAAGAAGATTTAATAAAGTTGCTTGGTCTGCGACTTGGACCTGCTATTAAATTATATAACAGCATAGTTCTTTTAAGACGAAAATCGACGTGAATGAGATACGAGAAGCGTGCGATTACCACTTTGTAACAGGAAATCTGAAACTTGGCAACTTTAATGTTGCTAATGATGATGAATACATTAATCAAGATCTCAATTATTTATTTTTAACGTTTATGCCTATCAGTGAAAAATCAGATTTTAGTGTTTTACATCAAGTACAAGAGATTATAACTGCAAATTTCAAATAGCAAAATTCGTTAAATTTTCGCAAGCGAAATTACTTTTTCTAGGGCTTCAGTCTTAAATTAGCTCCTATAAATATATATTTATACACGTGTATGTAAACAGTACTTACAAATGTCCGCTGTAATTTTTCCTACACGATAAAGTACATATAGTGATGTAAAAATGTAAATATATTATTAAACTATCGAAATAACAATTCGAATCGACAATTAAGTCGCTGTTTTATAGAAAAAAGGAAATCAATGTTTCATCAAGTATATGCAGTATTTATATCTACAACTGTATTGTAAGGCAAAGTTTTAAATGTATCAATTTCCTCTTTTGATGATCCAGCTTCTTTAAGTGTTATTCTTTATTGGACCCTTCTTTTTCATTAAATTATTTTCGCTATTTTAACCTTTAACCTTTAACCGCCACTACGTACCTAGACGACCCAGGGAAATTTTTAGTTCGCAATATTTCCCATTCAAACACCAAACGAAAGGGTGCGTAATAGAAAAATGATGAAAACCGTTGTTTTAATTTTGTCAAATAAAGATAACTTTCGACTCAAATTAATACCTTTTTTAAACCATGCACAATTGCGCTTATTTTTGTGTGAAAGTGCATTATTTCAAGAGTTAATTTTGAAACATTCATCTCATTTTGTGTAAAGAAACGGTATTTTTAAATTTTTCTATCGATTTTAATGTTATATTAAGGCGAAGGCAACGCAGGCGACCGCCTGCTCCTACAATCGCAGGGCGCCTTATGAAGGTTCCAAGCAAGCCAAATTAGCTTCCGCATGCAGCTTAAATTGAGCTTCGTCCGCATATGCATGCACTTTTACAGTCCGAAAAAATGCATTTTTTGGTTGCAGTAAGCACTCAAAGTTGGTGATGGGTCCTCCTGACCCAGTGTGCCCTTTATGTTTCATGTAGGAAGTGTGCTGGTTAAGGGTTAATTTCAATTAACTTCAAATTCAAAACTGCTTTTAGAAAGGCTTAGGCTACCTTTTGACCACGAAGTAATAATAAGGAAACCGATCATGCTGTGCAAAGTGCCTCGAGTTTTGACTGAGCTATCTGTACCATTATTTAGGTGGTTGCGCGTGCGAACTACGACATACTATCTCTTTTCACGAGAGAAAGAGATAGTAAATTGCAGTGCGCATGCGCCGATATTTTTTTTATGTGTGAGGGTAGACAGTAAGGGCGCAGTTTGCACCGTCAAAACCTATATTATGGAGATTAATCTCCTCATTATTACTCCGTGCTTTTGATGCAGCAAAATTTCGTAATTTGTGTAGCGCAGGCATGAGTTACGCATTTGATTATCCTTTTCTAAGTGGGAAGGAAGGGGGGGGGGGGCGTGGAAATTTGGAAATATATTAAGTGTAAAAAGTGCCTGAAAAACAGCGTTGGTCAGTTACGCGTAACTCGAGTAAGTTAGGTCCTGTAAGTTACGTTTTCAAGATAGCCGATGTACAAAACCAGTGTCGTCAGTATTGACAAGTACATAAACTCATTTTTCAACTATAATATAATTGTTAAGAATTCTGCAAAATGCGTTACAGTAATTGAAAATAATAATTATGCCTGGGCTGCCAAAAATACCCAACATCATAATGGAATTCCATGGAAGGATTAGTTTTTCGAACGGAAGAAAGGACAGAAAACTTTCGCAAACTGTCGTTTTATTCTTTCAATCATTATTATCATGGTTCACATTGCATAATATTATATATGTAATTATGCAGGGTCGCGCTAAAGCAGTTTGCTTTAACATTTATTAAAATTTATAGAATTTTTAAATGTTGGTATTTGCTACGAGATTTACTCTGAAAAATTATCCTGAATTCTAGATTCTGAAGTATTGTGAATCACGCTATCACAAATGATGCACAAAGCAGCATTTTTTCCTTTCTCGACTTTTATGAGTTTGTAGGACAATTGGTCCCACATTGTTCCTTTAGACCCCCTCGACACATTTTTTTACAATTTACTGTAAGGAAAAGTTGAAAAGTGGACACGGCAACCACGACTTACATAAAGAAAAATAGATTATTTTAAGTATTTTTCAGAATTGACGTATGCGCCCTGAAAATTTTCGTTCGAACGTAATATACGTCAAAACGCGTAGAAAAGTAAAGAGGTAATATACGTAGTAATATACGCGTAAAATAATATAAAATAATATACGCGTAATATGCGCTGAAAAAGCAAAAATAGGAAAAGCAAGTAACTATGTTCGCAGAAGTTTTAGTTTCCCAGAAAATACTGAATAAAGGTTTGTTTATATAAAAAAGTACAGTTTTATGTTAACAGGACGTATAAAGTACTTAGTTATAGTGACTCTAATAAATGCTTAAAATTTAAAAAAGGCAGAATTTATAGGTAAATTTAGTCTCGAAGGATATTAAATATATTTAATGATAAATTTAGTATCCGTAATTATAACATGCAGGATATATTTGTTATATGTGTATATCACTTTAATATAGACATAATACAATCATTTCATGCATATTTCTTTATAATGGATGCATTTTAACTCTGTGTAATTTTTTACTTCATTCATGTCGTAAACTCTTATTTATTGAAGCAAAGCTAATTCCATGCAGCACCATAGTGTTCTAAAGAGTTTAAGTGCCTTTGAGAAATTCTCACGAGCATGAGAATATTCTCCATATTTATCTTTTTTGAGACAAGCACTTATAAGCATTTTGAAATAGGAAATAGTATGTTTAATTTAATTGGTAAAAGAAGTAAAAATATTAGAAAACATATTATTAGCATTAACTAGTGTCTTATTCAAGCGTTGCTACTATATCCCAATGAATTTTTAACTAAAATTAATGATGAATCTTCGACCAAAAATATGATTAGACAAATAGTTATTTAAATTTTCTACCAGAAGATTAATTTTATACCCAAAATGACTAATTTTCAACAAATTACATGAAGTTGTATCTAAGAAAGATCCATTTTCTACACAAATTTAAATAGTTAAAATGTTAGAAAAATAAATATTCAACCAAAAAGAAACTAATTTTCCATTAAAGAAATTTTTCATAAAAAAAATTATTTTTTAACCAAAAATAGAAGACTTAATTTTTCAGTTAAAACATTCAATTTTCAAAAAAAGAATTCTCAAGAAAATAATTTAATGTCAAATCCAAAGATGAATTTTTTATCGAAAAAGATACAGTTTCAATGAAATATATACATTTGTGGCTAAAAAAGACATAGAAACAAAAACTAGAATAGTTCAATTTGCAGTTAGAAAAGTAAATTAGAAGAACAAAATGAGTTTTCAGCAAAATCAATTAATTTTCAACTAAGAAGAAACGAATTTTCAGTCAAAGAAATTAATTTTTAATCACAGTGATGAATTTTGAACAAAAAGTCTGAATTTTTGACCAAATAGTGGAATTTTCTACCCAAAAGATAAATGTTCTATAACAAAAAAAAACAAGTTTTTATCTAAATATATATTTTTTTAACCAAAAAAATTAATTCTCAGCCAAAAATAGAATAGTTAAATTTTCTACAGAATAGAACATTTTTTAACAAAAAATATTACATTTTTATCAAAAAAGGTAAATTTTCCGCAAAAAATGGAATAGTTGAAGTGACTTTTCAACTAGAGTCATAAATCTTAACTAAACAAAATTGAATTTGAACCAAATACATAAATTTTCAACTCAAATGATCAATTTTCTAAAAAGTCGGATTTTCAACCAATAGTTCAATTTTCACCTAAAACATATAAATTTTCATCCAAAATAGAATAATTACATTTTCAGTAGAAAAAATTAATTATAAATAGGAGAAATCTAATTTTCAACTAATAAGATAAATTTTCTATAAAAATAAAGAAGTTTTTAACAAAGTACATGAATTTTTAGCCAAATATTTGAATTTTTAAAGGAATTTTTAACCAAAAAGAGGAATTAGTCACCAAGAAGCTTACATTTTCTCCCACAAATTCAAATTTTCAATAAAATGCAACGAAAAATGTGATATTTCAGATTTCAACCAAAACGGATTTGAATTTTATAACAAAAACAGTTGCATTCAACCAAAAAAGATACATTTTCAAAAAAATACGAGGGTAGTTCAATAAGTCCTTAGAATGGCCAACAGATGGCGCGCGAATCGCTCCAAATCATCTGTTTTCAGTCAGCACCACTCCCGACTAGAT
>NC_046662.1:95369318-95383582 GCF_010883055.1 Belonocnema kinseyi
AGCTCCAAGGAGATTATGTTGAAAAATAAAAAAAAATTTACCCAAAAAAAATTGTTTTTATACTTCATTCTAAGGACTTATTGAACTACCCTCGTAGTTTAAATCCTTAAACAAAGGAGATTAATTGTCAACCAAATAGTGGCGAATTTTAACCATAATAAAATTAACTTCAAATTTTGTTTCTCGGAAATTCCATATCTCTATTAGAGTTTCCCTGACATTCCCTTGCTTTCTGAGATTACCGGAGCTGCAGCAAACTGCAATTTAAAAAAGTATATGCTTATTTTACTCTAGAATATTTTCGTAAAAGGGTATGTAATAATTATGATATATATTATATTTGTTTAAACAGTAAATGCAGCAAATTCTCTTAGATTCTCTATAAATCCTTGGGCATTATGAACTCTATGCAGCATCGGTTCATATTTTTGCGCCTTCTTATAGTTTTTCGTATAGAGGGCTCTATTTGGGATTCATCAAATATTTAGGTGAGGACTTTATTTATTCCTTATATTTATGTTGTCCTCTTCAAAGTAATCCCTCTCAGATATAATACACTTGCGCCAACGCTTTTTCCAATCATCGAAGCACTTCTGATAATCATTTTGTGGTATAGCCTTGAGTTCTTTCAGCGATGCAGTTTTTATCTCCTCAATCGTTGACAATCAATGTCCTTTCATGTGTCTTTTCAGTTTTGGGAAAAGAAAAAAGTCACTGCACTGAAAGAAATTTGGGCAAGCAGCTGTATTCTTAGTGGCAACGCCGCGCCACCACGACGGTTGGTATAGCGGCCAGACCACTTTTAAGTAAGCTATAGTACCAAACGCGCGAGCAGATCCTTTCCCGTGTGTTGGGAACGCAGCAGAACCACAAAAGAGAATGAAATTGCCCCACGAGTATAAACTATAACTGTATAACTCCGCGCGAAACTCGGCGTGGAGATTCCGTGCTCCCGCCTAAAGGGAGCGTTGCTGTACCAAAACTGTTGGGACTACAGCTGTTCCAATGTGGGAACAGCGCGTGCCCAATATGAGAGAGGATTTGTACCAAGTTGCAAGTGAGCAGCGCGCGACGCATTTGGTGTTCCAGCTCTACCACGTGGGCGACCAGATCGTCAAAAAAATTTTCAGTGTGGGGGCCAAATCCGGTGAATATGGAGGCTGAGGCATGGCTGTGGTGCTGTTTTTGGTCAGAAAGTCTTTCACAAGCAACGATAAATGAGCAGGTGCATTATAGTGATGCAAAAGCCACGAATTGTTTTTCCAAAGTTCGGGACGTTTTTTGCGTATCGCCTCTCACAAACGGCGCATAACTTAAAGGTAATACTCCTTATTGACCGTACGACCTTGTGGTAAGAATTCCTGATGACCTACGCCACGGTAATCAAAGAAGACAGTGAGCAAAACCTTCACATTTGACCGAACTTGACGTGCTTTTTTCGGTCTTGGAGACTCAGGATGCTTCCACTGAGACGATTGGGCTTTAGTTTCGACGTCATAACCATATACCCACGATTCATCCCCAGTTATAACCCTTTTGAGAAAATCAGGATCATTATGGACTTCATTCAACATCTCCTGAGTGGTGGTCATGCGATGGATCTTTTGATCAAAATTAATCAGTTTTGGAACAAATTTCGCTGACACACGTCTCATGCCCAAAACGTACGAAAAGATAGCATGGCATGAGCCAACCGATATGCCAACATCTTCAGCAACTTCTCTGATGATAATTCGGCTATTTTCAACACCATTTCTTCCACTGCTTGAACGTTTTAATCTGTTGTTGACGTGCTAGGACATCTATGGCGAGGTTCGTCTTCGGCATCCTCTCGGCCTTCTTGGAAGAGCTTGTACCACTTATACGCATTTTTCTTACTCAGAGTAGACTCACCGTATGCAACTGTCAACATTTCAAGAGTTTTAGAGCACTGGATTCCATTTTTCACACAAAATTTAATGCAAACTCTTTGCTCCATTTTTTTCGAAAGAAGAAAATCGCCGAGCACACCAAACCCTTCTAAACTTTTACGCCTCTGCCAGAAAAACAACACGAGCTATATAGTCAAAAATATGAACATACGATCGTGACGAGTGTACCAACACAACAAAACAAAAAATTTTAAACTTGAATGTACGCAGCCCGCGAAAATTGAAAAGTAACCTTACTTTTTGGACACACCTCGTATTACTTATTTCTAAGTTATCAATTTTTTATTATAAAGCACTGCAATAAAGATATATAAGATTATTTCAACAATTTCACCGATTACCAGGAAATTTCTCTAAATCGGTTTGATGACAGAGTCGGTCGTCGTCAACTTCGGTCACTCTCCATCCCCAAGAAGAAGTGGTATGCTAACAGGCGCGTTCTCGGGTTGCAGATAGGAACCTTGTACCGAGGGTTTCTTCTGAATACGGTTACATAACTCATTAGGCAGTCGCAGACAATGACCCAGGTGTAGTACCGAAGGAAAAATTCCCAAGTCAAGTCGTTAACAACCGTGCATTAAACTATATGGCACCAAGGTGTGGTGTCTTAAATGGTGTCTCAAAGATACTAGGTCACCTCCTAGAAGCTTCAGACCTTACCCCCCGCATGTGGTGAACTACGGGATTGGACCGATTCTTCCTTAGCTACTCATGAGAACAGCATGAAGAGCAAACAACAAAACCAAAACCGAAGCGTGTGTGCAGAGTAAGGTGGTCTTTTGGACGTGTAGGAGGAGCTCGACATCTTCCGAAGCTAGAAGAAAAAGAGCTAATGCGGAGAGAAACATGAATGAAAATGCTGGATTTATCAAAAAGCTGGATGGCATCCTCAAAAAGATGGAAAGTTTCTGTTCAACAAAAAGAACATATTTTTGAAAATCAGAGATAGATTGACAGAAGCGCGGAAGGTGATGCCAAAAGATCCCAGGAGAAGAAAAATACAAACCAGACGAGGACTTAAACCCAAAAAGCTGTGGAGGCTTTTACTGCTCCACCACCAAGCCCCGCCAAGGCAAATGTTACGAGGCAGAAGACGAACCAGCCGAGGATCCGCATCGCTGAAACAGCTGCGACGTCCACGCCGAGCTACGCTGAGGTTCTCAAGGACCTCAAACCTAAAAGTATGCAACCCGCCTTACACGTCAATGCTATTCTTATCGACGTGCATGACGGGTTGCATACTTTATAGCAAGCTCTAACGTGTCCACCCTCTATGTACGCCTACGTGCAACTGGTCTGCTCGTCTGCCACGTACTATGCAGTGTTAGAATTTTAAAGAGGCAGCTTCGTCAAGGAAGCCTCCAAAAGGACAGCAGTAACCAACCACACCCAGTTACGGTGACAAAGACCGGCGAGCTGTTTTTGCGACAGCGTCGCGCTACGGAGCACTTTGCATTCATCGTGGTTGGGATTAGGAGCAAGAAGACTAGTTTAGCACAACAGCAGGACGCCAAAGCACGGCGTAGAAGTCTTACCTCCATGTTCCTTAGGGTGCCCCAAAAAATCACATTTGAGAGATTTTAACGAGCTTGTTGGTCAAATCGTTCTCGTATACAAATAAATTTATGCCTATTTTTTATTTAAAAAAAAAAAGAAATATTTTTAGTACTCGCTCGAAGGCTTTAAAGTTTCCTGATTTAAAGTAGAGAAGTCCTAACACTAGCTACAGGTTTAATCCAGAGAGCAGCTATAGATTTATTCATTTATTATTTCTCTGCCATTCTACTCATTGTCAGTGACCGCATGTTAGGATCGCAGCAAATACGGTGCACAATGAGCGGACCAACCGAGGGGTAACTTCTTTTTGCAGCCGTCCACCTGCATTCCCTGCAGTCGGTGTTCAACTTATATGGGTCATTTTTCTTGAGCGTTTCTTATTCTTTACTCAATATACATTAAACGTTTATTGTTTTTTTTTAGAAATCTATCTTAATAGTCTAAAGAATGTCTTTTCAAAATGTCAAGTTACACAAATATGTCTGAAAATTACAAAGAGCCTCCAAATATTGCCATTTTATGCCATTTTTGATATGCCTATAACTTTTTCATAATATTTCTGAGACACAAAAGTGTGATAAATGCAATATTCACTGATAAGTGAACAGGCATATCAAATGACAAATAAATTGACTTATTTTTCTGTCCAAAATCGAAGAAATAAATGTAGGAAACATTTTACATGTAAAACTCCATAAGATATGAAAATGGCCGGAGCGAGTTATAAAACTATTTTCTTTCGAAAGTAAAAAAATAGGCATACATTTATTTGCACACGAGAATGATTTGGCCAACAAGCCCGTTAAAATTTCTCGAATGTGATTTTGTGGGCCACCCTAATGTTCCTGAAATAATGCGATAGCGGATTCCGGGAAAATGGGTTGGCAGGAGAGGAATTGAGTTTAATTGGTAATACCGCTTTTTAGGTTAAGTCATTGCTGATGGTTAGGCAGCTTCACTGGCTCCTTCCTTTTCTTGTGTTGGGGGCAGTTTCGACATATGACATCCCTGAGTCCCAATCATTTTAGTTCCGCAGCATTAATGGTATTGTGTTCACAGAAGTGAACACCTCTTCAAGGACCGTCTCAAGGACATGCTTTTTGTGCACCATTTGTCGCAGTCGTACAACGTGTACTTTATATTGTCCACCTCTCTGGAATAGTCACAGAATTGACTGTCCTTTCTATTCTCCTGATTTTGGTAAGAATTAAAGTGTCCATGTGCCCTTCTCCTCGCATCGATGTTCCAACAATGTTGCCATTCCGCTAGGGTTCGGGAGCTCTCCTGGGATCTGATGCGTGTGCGATCTTCCTCCAATTGGTATTCCTCATACGTTTTTTTCCCTCTCTTAGCCCCTTATCTGTACCGAAACCGTTCGGTTTTTGTACTTTTTAACACCGAGCGCATCAGCCCATATCTCAATTCCGTAAAGTAAGATAGACTGGGCCACACTCATAAGTGTTCCCCTCTTATTTACACTAGGGTCTTTGAGGTTAGGCATAAGCCTGCAGATGTAAGCGTCCATTGCACTTGCTTTATCAGCCGCTCTCTAGATTTGTAGACAGTGCTGGCCCTCTGTGAAATCGTCTGCAGTTCGTCGATGTTAAAAACCTGCACTTCCACTTCTGCCACTAAGACCGAGGTACGGATACTCTCCAGATGTTCTGGAAAGTGTGCTTTTAGAATCGCCTCCATAGGCGCAGATTCTGGTAAGGGTTTCGGTGTTCGAGCTCCAAGACAGCGAGAATCTTCTAATCGCGATCCCAAACGTCCCTTATTACTTGATCAAGAAGTGAGATGCAATCAATCCTCTTTTTGATTTATTCTAATAGCCTTCGACAACGCCTTTTTGGCCGCAAGATAACTTCTCAGCCACACAGACGTTAGCACCTCATCTTTTACGTTGGGCCTTTCTGCACTAAGCCAGTGCCTGTCTGCAGAGATCAGCGATTTTGTCACTCTCTGTGGCGTACAGCCTTGCTAGTAAGTTTTTTTCGCTCTGGCCAGCGTTTCAAGATCCACCAAATGATTAAGGTTTACGACATTTAATTTCCGAATCCTCGCATTCAGTGACATCCTTTGTAACCTACCACCCACGTGTCACCGCTGAAAACCCTGCAGATGCGAGAGTAAAGCCTATAATAGTTCCCCGGCAGCCACTGTGTCCCACAGTTCATACCATACCCCTATTAAGGATTGTTAGGTCCATCCTGACCGTCATCGCTACCACCCCACCGCCTCTGTTGTAAGTCTATGTCATACCCCATTCAAGCGCCTTCGCATTGAAGTCACCTGCTAGGATGACATATCCATCCGTTTACCGGATGCAGTCTGTGTTTCCACTCCTTCCCCAGAGGTAGCCATCGCCCTTGCCCATTTCAACCTCTGAGAACATGGACGTGTTCTTAATTCTTATGGCTGCAGTGCTAGTGGCAATGGAAGCATCAGATGACTAGTGGCCTCCGTCGTACACGGCAACTAGCCCACCCGATTTTGGTTCAAACTCAATGAAAGACATCCTCGTTCCCTATCGACTTGATGTCGATAGATTTATTTTGAAGTCACCAACTTTTTCAGATCTAAAAAATTTGTGCAAAGTATCCTTGACCTGTTGCTTATCAGTTGCAATATCAAGATCCTTTATGTCTAACTTGGTGCTAGAAAAAAGACTGGCGCACCTGACCATCTTCGCCAACCGCAGTGGTCAGAGCCTCGCTAAATTTAGCTCTGTCACTCACAGGTGCGCCCAGTTCAATTACGTGGAAGCGAATCTTCACCAGGACTTGTGTGCCCTCAGACAGCCTCTTCTTTGTACGTTGTTCTTCTGGTTTATTTCTTCATGTGACTACCCGATTTTTTGTGACCTTGCGAGCACCATATCGGCTTCATTCAACCCTGTTTAATCATCGTGTCAAGGTTCTCCCTTGATTTGGCACTTTCCTGCGTGCTTTTCAGTACATTCTTAAGATTGATTAGCTCGGCATCCATAGTGTCACAAAACTTTTTGCATAGGTGCCGTAGTTCATCAAAGCGGTCAGCACTTTCTATGCTATAGTCCATGTCACTAGACCAGTCCACTACCTTGAAGTTTCTTGCAGGAAATTTTGTCCAGCTTAGCGATGTCAATGATGTTCCCACCACTTACCTTTGAAACGTATCTTTGATTCTCTCCAGAATCCCCGGGACCAGCACCGGTCACGGTGGCTTCCACCCGATCAGATCCGGCAGAGAAATTTTTACTATCTCGGGGTACTTCGTTTTCAAAATACTTATTCATGACTGCTTTGCTTGTCAGGGTTTCTTTTCCTAGATGGTTTTTTGTCCGCCCGGGTGATCGATTTTCCAGGTACCTACACATATCTGTGAGGCGCCAGCTACTCCATACGGCAGTAATTGTGATGGTAGCAGTGGTAGTAGTAGTTGTAGTAGTATAGGTAGTAGTAGCAGCAGTAGTTTTTTTTTAGTAGAAGGGGAAATCTTGCATAAGACACCCAGCCTAAAATTACATGAGTAAACCGAAGGCTGGGTATTCTCGGATTCTTACCAACTAACCCCCCCCCCTCCCCTTTTCCTGCCCACTTTTGAAAACTGAAACCGCTTTTGCATTAATATGAGGGTCAAGAGTTTTGAGCTTCTGCATCGTGCTTCGATGTCGTCCTCGGGTACCTGTTTGGTACGTTTTGTAGACTATGATTGTGGTCGCCTTTTGTAATTATTTGCCCTGGTCCTCTAAGTTGTGCATGTTGTCCTCAGCATTACAGGATAAGATGCACATCAGACTCGTTGGTCTTCGACAACTTGAGGGGAGAGGTTTAATTATTACTGCTACACTCTACAGAAATGGTGAGAGTCCTCTTTCTTATTAGTGCGAAGAACTGTCTCACAGAATTCTTCTAAAATGTTCTAATTTTGTTTTAAGCATAGCATCAGAGCCATATAATTTTCCGGCATGATGCTCTCGTCGAGCTCCTCTTGGACCGCTTGTCTAGTTTCAGCCCATCGGTTACATTTGAAAAGGTAGCAGTAATGGCAGTAGTTTTTTTGTCGTAGGAGAGGAAATATTACATCGTCCTCAATAGTGCGATAGTACCGCACATCGGGATCGTCGGTCTTAAGGATCTTGGATCGGCATTATTGGACTTCGATTTTTGCTTACCCTGCCTCCAAGATATGTGCGTCATCCTCAGCAGCCCTTTATTAGCGCATCGGGCTCGTCGGCCTTCGACATCTCGGAGGGTCCACCTAGGTTGGACCTTCGGCTTCTCTTTTTCGTAGTTGTTCTTCTTTTTTCTTTTCGCGAAGAAGATTTTTCACGTAGCGTGCTATGGTAACTCAATTTAGTTGTGATGCTAGCATAAGCTGCACCACGTTCTCTGAAGGTATTACCATTCCAAGAATTGTCTCCAATTCGGACAGTAGTCACAATTAGGACACTTTTTCTTATTTCTCCTGAATAAATAGGCATTAAAGTGGCCTTGTCCCGACAAGAACTGAGTGAAGTGAAAATTCACATTCCCATGTTTTCTGCTTCTCCATTGCTGCTCCCATTTTTCAATGGTTGCACATCCTTCGACGGTAAAGATGGTCGTCTCTTTTTGTTTTTGCGTTGTGCTTCCTGCGGTCACCCGCTTCTGCTTTCTTATCTCCATTGCTGTTCCTATTTTTCAATAGTCGCAGATCCTTCAACAGTAAAGATGGCCATATCCACTCTTTGTGTTTTTGCTTCATAAAATTTCTTCCTCAGCTGCTTGGAGGTCAATGGGTATCAGGGATGTGCAGTTACGCGTAACTTCAGGTTTTTTACGTAAAATACCTAAGTGAAGTATTTTACGTAGAAAACAGGTAAAATACCTTGTAAATGACGTGCTAAGATGTCGGAAATGTAGAAATGTGCATAATCTCACTTTTTTGAATTTCTGGTACGGGCATTTGTAGGATTTCTTTTTCCAATGCCAATATTTTTCGTAAAAAAACAATAATGTAAACTAAACTGAAACAGATCAAAGACAAAAATACTTCGGGCTGCCATAAATTCCATGGAATGAGATTAATTTTAAACGTATACAAGTAAATAAAAATAATGAAAATCATCAAAATGGAGCGCAATGTTTTTTTGCAACATAATGTTTAATAATGTTGCTTGTAAGCGCCTTCTGGGACACATGTATGTAAATAATTTTTAAATATTCTTACATATTTTCATTTCAATATTTGTAATTGATATATATTTTAATACATTTTTTGGAGGACCGCTGAATTATTCTAACCTAAAACGCCTTCGTAATTTGTAATTATTTTTCACTTTTATGTCTATGTTTTTGTTATTATTATTATGCAGCATTGATAAATTCGATATTTAATAGCTGCACATCTGTATATGTTTTTATATTCAATTTTGGACAAAAATTGGACCTAATAAAATATACACTCAGAAACTATCATCACTATAATTAACTTATGTACCTATGTGATTTTGTTAATTTATTTCAAGGAATGTTTGCAATTGGATACAAGGTTTAATGGTTATATTTGTAGTGGGAAACGGGAACCGTAGAACGTAAAGTCCCATATACGCGTAATTTACATCGTGTAAGAAACTAGACATGTAAAATACCTAGTAATTTACAGTAAAAAAACTACGTAAATTACCTAGGGTATTTTACTTACCTATCCCTGATGGGTATACATCCTGCTATGGCCAATACAGCGGAAACGGATACCAATCTGTATATGCAAGAAACTCTGAGTACACCATGTATTGTACCTGCAATAGTCGATTGCACTGGCACTCTACTCTTAGAGCATCAGACCACACTTCTGCTCCGTAAAGCAAGATAGAGTTTGCATGCCAACCATTTTCTCGGCTTTATTCGTTGCCTTCATGATTTATATCCTGAAGGTCAGCTTTCCAGTGATATAGATTCCGAGATACTGCAGCGCATTCCCGGCTTCTATGGCATGCACCGCGATATCTGATACAAAGGTTTTGTTGAAGTGCATCTGCCTGATGTGGACGACAACTTCCGTTTTCTTGTAGGCCAGCTGTAAATGGTGGTTGCTGAGCCTGTTTTGCACATTTGTGGCGACAATCGTTACCAATTGTCGAGTTTGTTCCTCAGTTCTAGCTCTTATCATCACCACGAGATCATCAGCGAAGCCAATTAGCCTTGTTCCTTCTAGGAGGTTAATTTTTAGGACATCGCATAAGCGACATTCCACAGCTCAGGCCCAAGAACTGAGCCCTGGGAGACTCCTGCAGTGACCCTAGCACTGTGTTCTCCGTCCGTGGTTTCAAATGTCAACCATCTGTCGTTAAGATAGTCACTAATGACCCGCGAAGGTATTCAGAAACCTTAAACCGATTCTCCAAGACTTCAAGAATGTTAACCTATCTTACAGAATTAAAGGCATTCTTGACGCTAAAAAAGACTATCACGCAGACACTCCTTGTTCGGTGATTTCCACTCCATGCTTTTTCGGTCTCCCGAAGAGCTTCGCGAATTGCAACCACCGTGAACCTAACTTCTCGGAATATACGTTGGTTATTGGCCGGGCCTCCTGCTGCTTCAATTGCCGTTCTTAATCTGGCTTGGATATCTTTTTAGAGCAGCTTTCCTATAACGCTTTCCTATAATTACTAACGCTCTAAGGCAAGCGTTAATAATGTTGAGAAGCATGAATGGGTACTTCTCAGCTATCTCTTTAAATGCTTTAAATACCTCGGTCGGTATAACATCCGGGTCCGGCGCTTAGCGGCATGCCATTTTGGATGCTGCTGTCCACAGTTTCTCCCTAGCAAGAAGAGTTAATGCTTCGGACAGCGCCTTCCTCATGACGATTCTTCTTCTTGAATGTTTTGGAAAATGTTTCTCTACAGTCTGCTGCATCGTCGCAGGATCCATGGCCGTAACCGCTGATCGTTTCTACAGTTTTCCAATTACTATTTAGTAACCTATCCCCAGATATCTTGCTCTACTGAGTTTCTTATTTCCGCCTATTTTTTGTGCTTGTTTTCGTTTTGGCGCGGTTCAACGCCTTTTTTGCAGCCATGTATGCCTTGCTAGCTTCGAATGCATTTCTGCCCTTCTTACGTGACTCAGGGACTTTTCACCTGATTTGGAAACAATTAGCATTTATTTCGGCAACTTCCTTGGTCCATCAGTACGCATCTGCTTTTTGGCTATTAGGTAACCGTTTTGGAATTGATGCATTGCAACCCTGCACGATCACGTTCATATTGCTGTCCGTTAAGTTTTCTACAGTTATCCTTGTGACGACAGGAGTTGTTAACTCTTCAAGGAGATGTTCGCCCTTCTTAGGAATTGTATCAAGTAATTTGCTATTGTATAGCTTTTTTGAGTTCCAGTCCGCTCTTTGTTTTCCATCTTTCTGCTCCTTATTAATCCTTTGAAGGACATAGACCAAATGTAACCGTATATGATGGTGATCGATTGCTGTGTAGTTCTTAAGGACCTCTCATGCGGATATCTGGCTTGCTGCACTCTGCGTGGCCTTTGTAATATCCAGAATTGTCTTGTGCAATCCTCTCCTTCTAAAGGTAGGTGACGTCCCCAAGTTCATCACGGTTAGATCGAGGTCATGCCCCATTCGCATGACTTAGCATTGAAGTCATCGAACATTTCCAACCAGATTAGTACATAGGTCTTCTATTTTCTCTAATTTCCTACGAAAACCACTATACTCTCATTTGATGAGAGGTAGCAGCTAACAACAGTCACTTTAGATGTCGTGATCCATACTATGTCATTGCCTACACCGAATTTCTGTACCGGAAAATCATCGCTGTTTATTAGCCAAATGGCTAATAATTACCCTGAAGGATGACCGCCATTATCTTTTTTTCTTGTTATTTTTCTTGGCGCCCAGAAACGCTGCACACGTTGATGATCCCATTGCATGGTCAAAGAGTAGTGGCAGTAGTAGGGGTAGTAACAGTGGTAGTAGTATTGCTGGAATTAGTCGTTTCTTTCAAGTAGGAGAAGAACATTGCATAATGCCATCCTAAGGTTCATCTACATAAACTGAAGACTAGGTATTGTTGCATTCTTTACGACTAAAACATCCTTCTGCCTGCTAACCTTTGTTCCCGGTTTCCGATTTCGCATTAATTCAGAAACATTCCACCAGCCATGATGTACTCATCGTCCTCAGTAGCATGAGGATATCACGCAAACGGGCTCGTCGGCCTTCGCCAGCCTGGCTAGGCTTCACTTGTTCACTTGTTTTTCCTGACTGCTTCGTTTATGGCCGCTGTTGTCCTTCATTCAGTTTCTTCGCAATTACGGTGATACCCGTTAATCTAAACTATGTGATCTAAGTCAGACTACGGGCCGTCGGCCTTTGACACCATATATAGGATTGTTCAAACAGGTGCAGCTGCAGTTTGTTGTTGTTCATCCTTCTTCTTTTTTCTCAGGATGTCGTGTGCATCTCGGGATACTGCTTCCCAATTTGCTTTGCCTCCCAGCATCGCCCTCCTAAAAGTTTCGAGGATAAGAGCTCTCCTAGTTCAGTTTCGAGGTTTTTACTTCTAATTTGCCATCTGTTGCAATTATAGAAATTGTATTCTTCGTTGTTCATTCAGTGTTTGGGCTCGAATTTTTTTTATTTTGTGGATATAAGCATTAAAATGCCCATGGCCAGTTAACAGCTGTATCAGGTGAAAAGACAGCACTCCATGGCCTGAGTTAATCCGCAGGGGTTTTTTTATAAACCTGGCAGTCCACCTGCCCTTAACCTCCCGCTTTATCATTTCTTCCAGGCGGATAGTATTCGAGTTCTGTCACATTTTTCAACCCCTCTGCTTTCGCCTCTTTGTTTGGCGTCATAGACCTTCTTCCTCTCTTTGGACAAAATGTTAATGGGGATTATACCCGCTAGGACCAAAATCTTTAGTTTAGAAATGGTGTGGTATGCAAAACTCACTCTTAGGCTTCCTCGGCCCTGAAGCTAATTTGGTGCGGTACTTATCCATTTTCAAAGCGTCAGCCCACATCTCTGCTTCTAGCTAGAACTTCTGAACATTCCCTAACTAGAGTTCCCTTTTATCGCCCGACAATTATTAGGGCCCGTCCAGACCCTTTCTCTTAACTGATGAATATTTAATTGATATGAAAAAAAGGTATTTAAAAAATTAATATTAATAGATTGCAAGTATTTTGACTTTAAATATTAATGGTCATATTTAGAGAGAATACATATATTACATTTTTAAATATTATATCACAAATAAAATGTATAACGCTAGGGAGTATCGAACACCTACATCTATACCTAAATCTATCGCATATTAATCGGGAGTCTTAACCATTACGCTAAACCTTCTAGTTGATAGTCGATGAAAAAGCCATACTCATAGGCTACAGCGCACAATATTTTGAACTCTTTTTTATTAATTAAATATTTATTATTATACGACGTTATGTAAAAGTGAAATATATGAACTGTTAACAGGAATGTCCATAAAATAATTTTTAAATAAATAATTTTCATGGATTGAAATTTTTCTTCCTGTAATATTTCGCTTTTTCCCGTTTTAGACTACTTTACCACTTTTTACAATGACTCCATTTTTCCCTGTTTGAAGTTGGATTCTGATGGGGTCCCTATCATAATATGTAGTCTAGAAAAAATTGGCCAGGGCCCCTATCAAAATATTTAGTCCAGAAAAAACTTGTTGGGGCCCCTATCAGAATATCTAGTTTAGAAAAAACTGGTTAAGGCCCCTATCAGAATATCTAGTCTAGAAAAAACTTATGGGTGCCCTATCAGTTTCTAGTGAAGGATTTCATGCCTCGTATAGGTATGGAAAATCTATCTGTATTCTGTTTTTTTAAACAAAAAATTCCATCCTTATGAAAAACTGTAAATGTTCAGAAAAAAAAAACATTTTCCGCCTTTGGAAAATGTTGTAAAGTAGTCTACAACGAGAAAAAACGAAATATTATAGGAAGAAAAATTTCAATCGAATAAAATTATTTATTTAAAAATTATTTCATTGATTCTCCTACTAACAGTTCTTATATTTTACATGTACATGACGTCGTATAATAATAAATATATTTAATGAGAAAAAGATTTAAACATTTTTTGATCTGTAGCTTATGAGTATGGCTTTTTCATCGACTGACAACTTGAAGGTTTAGCGTAATGTTTATGACTCCCGACTGCTAGGCAATAGATTTAGGTATAGATGTAGGTATCCGATAGTCCATACCATTAGAAATTTTATTTGTAAAATAATGTTAAAGCATGTAATATATGTAATCACTCTAAATAGGACCATTAATATTTAAAGTCAAAATACTCGCAATCAATTAATATTTATTTGTGAAATACCTTATTTGTCATATCAAGTAAACATTCAACTCAATTAAATATTTATCAGGTAATAGAAAGGGTCTGGACGTGGCCCTACTAATCGTCGGTCGATAAAATGGCACACTGGTTAGGGCCTGCTCAGAAGTTCTAGCTACAACCTGGATAAAACAGCGTTACAGAACTAGTTAGGCCCTCTCCATTTTCCCGATTAGAAATAGGGAAATCTATCCAGGGCCTTACTAAACCCCGATCGGAATTTCTACATGGGGTATCTGCCTTTTCCACCGCCTTACAACGTTGCAGCCTGAAGGACAGCTTCTGGTCCACCATCATCCTACACGGTAAAAAAAATTGAGCTGTGACAGGGATATTATTCCTTATTATAGCCAAACATTAGGCTGAAAACGAACGAAGGAATTTAGAAAGATCCCTGGA
>NC_046662.1:95383682-95385407 GCF_010883055.1 Belonocnema kinseyi
GTCGGAAGAGTGCCGGTGCATTATGGGAGCAGCGAAATAAAATAGCGACGGTCTAATCGGGAGCAGTGACAGTTGAGATTTACTTTGGACAATTAAACGCTTATTTTGCCCAAATTCCTGATTTACGAGAACAATTTACGTAAAGTAACTAAATGTGTAACTCTTCTAACTAAACGTTTTACCTAATTCAAGCGTACACTTTGTTTGAGTTTAATATATTCTCTATTCACTCGTTCGCCTCAAGAATTTTTTTTCCGTGTAAGATACTTCAGAGCCCTTGCGGCCTAGATGTTATGGCCCATGATCTACACTCTGAAATTATCTGGAAAACACCTCGGACTGGTAAGTACCACCATTTCCGTCTTTTGTGCAGCTATATCGTCCGGAAAGCCAAAAAGCTTACACTCATTTTGGCTTTAGCAGTGGTTTATAGGCACGTTTACTTTGTATTAAAATTATAAGCCTGGATTGTGCTTTAGCACGCATTTTTAAGACCGACGTATCTGATTTTATCAACTGAAAATTCTTTTAAAAAAGTCAAAAATTCCATTATCCAGGAAAGCTATACGAAATATGAAAAAAATATGAAGAAGATTAATGTTTCATCTCAAAGCGATGAAAAAGATTTCTGGATACCATTTTTTTATAAGACGCTTAAAGGAATGGATAAAAAATTTCACCCAAAAAGGGATCTTCAAATATGTTGTCAGTTATTTTTTTTATGGCGCGTAATTTTGATTTTAATCGTAAACAATAATATTTAAAATTATAACACTAAATTTTTGGAAAACTAAAGCAAGATATTAAAAAATTAATAGACAAGAATTGTTTACCGAAAAGAGATCAACAAATTTGAGATCATCAATTTCTCTATAGATCGCGTAGTTTCTGGTTTAATCGTAAAAAAACATGAGAATGTGTTCGTTCATTAGCGAAAGTTCTACTCCTCTTCACTCTTTTCCATTCCCCTTCTATGCGTTTAATATTTTGCCTACATAATAGATACCGTAAATGTAGCATTGCCGCGATGTGATTTTTCCTGAGGGTAACATGATTGGGAACCGCTAGTTAGCAGATTATAGCGATCACAATTGGTTTATTCATATTATAAAAACGTATTTCAGTAAACATATAGGCAAAGATGTAAACAAAATATGTATTTTATGACAAGTTTTAGTGTAAATAATGGTTTTCACTCAGAATTGAAGAAAAAAAAATTCGCGCCAATCAATTCAGCTACACTGAAAAAACTAGTTGGTTGGGACAACTAACAAAGTAGTAGGCCCAACTATTTTAGTTTGTAATATATGCCGCTGCTATTAAAGTGGTTGAGGCTACTACTTTTATTCGCAAGATTGGTAGTAGTTGCCCTTACTACTTTATTTGTTCTCGCTACAACTTTCGATGGTAGGTACTACTTTTAAGCAGCTGTGTTTACTACTTCAAATAGTAAGCGTTACTACTTCACTTAGTAAGTCTTACTATTAACTTAGTTATTTTACAAATAAATTAGTTGATCTTACTACTTAAAATAGTCATCCTTACTATTATATAATCTTATATAATATTGCTATTCAATCTTATATTTTCTTACTATTCATATAATTATATTCATCCCACTGAAAAGCTGAATCGTCACGGTGATGTATTTATACAAATTAGGGTACCTTTTCACGGAGGCCTGTTTTGAAGTATTCGTTGAATTCATATGACACATCGAGTTCA
>NC_046662.1:95385507-95394701 GCF_010883055.1 Belonocnema kinseyi
ACCTTCATAGGAGGACTAACGGCGACTTGTTGCCGTACAAAACTGGTTAGTTACTGTTACCATCGAAGTAGTTGTTGTAGCTTATACCAACTCTACTAATGATGAGCTTCTTGTCGCAACTAACCATTTTTTTCAGTGTAAGAAAACACTTGGATATTTACAGTTTTTAAAATTATAGATGGTTTTTTTCATATAATAAGAAATGGAAACGAGTCTCTCCACTATTTTGATCATTGATTTTTTATCACGCATAGAATTTTATTCGGATGTAATTTATTTCATAAGCAGTATGATTTTTATTAGCCTAAAATATAGATAAGAGATTGAGCGCTCGGAAAAGTGTGCCTCACGCTTTACGCTCAGTTCCTCCAGGTTTTTGCACTTTGTGTTCGACTTAGATAAAAAGAAGAAGCTTATTTGCAAATATTATAAAATTATCAAAACGTCTACATATTTTAACAAAATTTGTTATTTAAATTATGCTATAACATGCTTTTGGTTTAATTACTTCAGTTTTACATAAAGAAGAGAAATAGTTTTCTTAAGGTTCTATCGACCTTAAGTAACACATTCTCATTAAGACACTGCGCTTCGCGCTCGATGTATGCTTTAAATAATATGTAAACCTCGTGCTCCACGCTCATTTCTGTGCATCGTATAATAGAAACAAACAATTTTGAGCGCGCTTACGGCGCGCGATGTTCTTCACGTACAAACATGTTGCAAATTTTCTTGTTGTAATGGCATTAACTGTCAGTCGCGTATATGGCCATGGCCACAGTGGTTGACGAGGTAGAGGAGGACGAAGAAGGGGTGGTAAGCGAGGTAGAAGTGGTGACCGAGGTAGAAGTGGCCAACAGAATTGGCGAGGAAGAAATCAATCGGACGTTTACATTTGTGTGTGTAGCTATTCTATTTTTTGCTAAGAAATTGATCTTTTAGTTGAAAAGTTACTTACTTGATTGAAAACTCGTCTTTTTCGGGATGAAAATTTAATGAGGTTGGTAGAAAAATCACTTTAGGGGTTATAAATTCAAGCATTTTGTCAAAAAGTCGTATTTTGTCTGTTTTGTTGAAACTTCATTTTCTTCTGATAGAATATTCATCATTACCTTTTTACTTTTTTTCTTCGCAAAAAAAATGAATTTCTACAATAAAAGACAAATTTCCAACAAAAAAGGATACATTTGTAACAAAATAGTTCAATTTTTTACTCTAGATGAATTTTAAACCAAAAAGATTAAATGTCTGTAAAAAATATGCATTTTCCATAAACAATATAATAGTTCAATTTTTAGTTGAAGATGGATTTTCAATTTAAAAAACTGATTTTCAATCAAAGAAATAAACGTTTAACCAAAATGTTGAATTTTTAACAAGTTTTCAATCAACGAAATGATTTTTCAACCAAAAACGTGAATTAGACAGTAAGAAAATTAATATAACTAAATATTTGATTTTTTAACTGAAGAAAATAAATGTTAAACGAAATATCAAATAGTTAAGTTTTTAGTTAAAAAAATTTATTTCAAACCAAAAATCGACTTGTTAACATAAATTCTGAAATTTGAAAGTTATCAATAAGACATTTGTATATTATTTTGGGGTGTATAATTTTTGTCTTATTATCCCTTTTCGTATCTTGGATAGTTTGATCGCAAAATAGATGTTACGATAATCTTTTAGGGTGTTCAAAATGGAACTTTTTTTCCTCTAAGTTTTTTTCGTACTGTATGTTGTTTGCCCTAAAATGATCATTTTAGGTTATTTTTTTATTTTGAAAATGCTATAACTCTTACATACAATTTTCTTTGTATCAAAAAAAGTCATTTGGATAAATTGTTCGAATTTTCGAGTACTATAAGCGGCCGCACATAGAATTTTAAAATTTTGAAAAAAAATGTTCTCAAAATTTTTCAAAATGCTCTAACTTTTTGAATTTGTATCCACAATAGCTGTTTAACGAACTTGACCTTTAGTTTTTGACACTTAGAGAGTGTGCCAAAGACAATCAATAGATTAACTTTTTCAAAAGTTATCGTGCTAACAGCCTGACATACATACATATATACATGCAGACAGACAGGCAGACACATTCATAAAAACTTGTTTTTCGGAATCTGGGGGTCTCGAAACGTGGACATTTGACAAAATCAGGGGTCGGGGGGTCAAATTTTACACAAATCTAATTCCTTCTCTGACGAGAATGTCAAAACTAGTGATTAAAAATGTGTTTTATTTTAAAACTGCCACATTTTTGTTCTGTCAAATTTTGTGGCATTTTTTTGGCAATGTTTGTGATAAGATCATTTGAAAAAAAAGATAAAAATTTATATTGCCAAAAGGAAACGTATTTTTCACAAACAAAGTGTCTGTCGTCCTGGAATTCGGGATGACTAGTACCATGTTTTTCATAAGCTTGGCTAGTTCCATCTTCTTTTCCAACTTCCCAATTTTTCCAGACGACTAGACACACAGGTTATCACAAAATCCCTATTCTTGCTTCCTAAAAATGCTCCAAAATTAATATTTTGTTCAAATACCTATATAAAAAATAAACACATATAAAACAATAGGATTGATCTGTATTTTCCCGCGCTCCCAGGTCTTTAAAATCAACATTAGAGTTTTAAAGTGAAAAGCTCGGGTTTCGGAAAAAAAGGAAAATCAAATGTGTTGTTAACCCTTTGCGAATTAAAGTTTAGTTACCTCTTAAAGAATGTTCGAGAAATAATTTCTACCCAATAACTTTTTATTTTAGCCCACAAACTCCAGCATTTTTGTGTAAAATTCATTCTAAGCACGACTTTTAAGAACTATTTTCGGCATAAATTATTATCATTTGTTAAAAAACAACTTTTAAAGTATTTCTAAACTAATTTTTGTACCTTTCCTAATTTTCAGGTCATTAAAAAATGTATTTGTTTAAAGAAAAGTACTTGTATATTCTGTTAAGCGAGAGAATACTCAACGCAAAAGATGAATTTTCGTCCACACGGAGAAAAATGGGTGTTCAAACGTAACATCTAGATGTTCAGGGTTATCATATTTGATGTTTATCTATAGGACAACAATCTACATGTTCAAAGTTAGCATCTGTAGATCTTAAACAGTGAGATGTTACTCTCTCACATCCAAAATGTGCAACTGAAATATCCGAGATATTACATGTATGGTTATGTCAAATAACGCCCGTAAATAAGTGAAGAGTTTACTTATTTGTGGTCATTTAAGGAATTAATTGATGACTTATTTATGAATTTAAAGTTAAACTTTAATGTTCATACACGAAAGAAAGACAGATAAAGGGTATTAAATGTCGATAAGATGATACATTCAGTCAAGTTGAGGTTATGATCAATATTTTTAATTCAAAATAAAAACGGGGGTAAGTAATCGGAGAACGAATGATCTGTAATCTGAATTTAAAATTCTATCTATTTTAAGTTACTTCAACTTAAATTTTATTTTAAATTTATAAAAAAGTTGACAAATGTGTTAAGTAAATAAACCTGAAATTTAAAACCATTATTCCCTCCTTAAGACATAAAAAACCAGTATATCATTTTATTTAAGGATAGGTATAATAGCCTCTACAAAGTACCCATGAAGACCCCATTGGGTCCCGATTCGGTTCCTTTTTAAAAAACTCGAAAAAACAGAAAAATAAACTTTTTAATTGTTGAAATTCGGATTCTACGTTCAAATTTCATATAGAAGGTCACGGAATAGTCGCAATAGTTTTTTTTGTAACGGTAAAAAGTTTAAAAAAATATAAGACATATAACGCCTGTTGACTGCTACTTACGGGCGATGCGTTTGAAGTGTGGTAGTCAACAGGCGTTATACGTCTTATAGGGAATTTTAACGTAGAATCCGAATTTCAACAATTTAAAAGTTTATTTTTCTGCTTTTTCGAGTTTTTTAAAAAGGAACCGAATCGGGACTCAATGGGGTCTTCACGGGTACTTTGTAGAGGCCCCATTGAGTTCCTTTGATCCGCCAGGGATGCGCTAGGACGGTTTAACATCTGAATGTGTTTCAGTTTAGCATAAAAATATTTTCACGTCTAACATCTCAAAAAGATAGTAAATGTTTGATATGGATATCTGCAACCATTTTTCTCCGTGCAATTAGCGCAGACTGTAATAAAAGTGTGAAGCTTACACGTGTTTTACTGATTTTCAAGTTTCCACTTTGAATAACTCCTTTTCTTTGAAATTTATTGCCTCTCTCAAATTTCACGACTGATTGTCTCAAAAGCAGCACAACAGTACGAGGTATGTTCAAAAAGTAAGGTGACTTTTCAATTTTCGCGGACTACGTACATTCAAGTCTTAAATTTTTTGTTTTGTTGTGTTGGTACACTCCTCACGATTTTGACAGTTTTGACTATATAGCTCGTGTTGTTTTTCTGACAGAGGCGTAAAAGGTTAGAAGGGTTTGGTGTGCTCGGCAATTTTCTTCTTTCGAAAAAAATGAAGCAAAGTGTTTGCATTAAATTTTGTGTGAAAAATGGAATCCAGTGCTCTAAACTCTTGAAATGTTGACAGTTGCTTACGGTGAGTCTACTCTGAGTAAGAAAAATGTGTATAAGTGGTACAAGCTGTTCCCAGAAGGCCGAGAGGATGTCGAAGACGAACCTCGCCCTGGACGTCCCAGCACGTGAACAACAGGTGAAAACGTTCAAGCAGTGGAAGAAATGCTGTTGAAAAATCGTCGAATTACCATCAGAGAAATTTCTGAAGTTGCGAAATTTGTTCCAAAACTGCTCAATTTTGATCAAAAGATCCATCGCATGACCATCGCTCGGGAGATGTTGAATGAAGTCAATAATGATCCTGATTTTCTCAAAAGGGTTATAACTGGCCCCCAGTGACTTTTTTCTTTTCTCAAAACTGAAGAGACCCATGAAAGGATATCGATTTTCAACGATTGAGGAGATAAAAACTGCATCGCTGAAAGAAAAAAAAGGCTATACCACAAAATGATTATCAGAAGTGCTTCGATGATTGGAAAAAGCGTTGGCATAAGTGTATTATATCTGAGGGGGATTACTTTGAAGGGGACAACATAAATATTGAGGAATAAATGAATATTTTTTAAGAAAACCATAAACTCACCTTATTTTTTGAACACATACCTCGTATTTACGCGCCATTCCTGAAAAACTTGCGCGACGTTGAGCATTCTCACGCTGAACAGAGAATATTGAACATAATATTTTTTATTATACACAGTTTCAATTGATAAAGAAAGTTCTATTTGTATAATTAAGAAATGTTTAGAGTAATTTACATATATTTTTTACAGATATTTAAAAATGGTTTAAAACTTCCACTTTTGTTTAAACGATGTTTTTATACAATTGAAGAACTATTAGTCAGTTTCATAATTTGAAACTGTCTGTCACCAAAAATATTACTGTTATCATTCAATAAATGTGTAATTAATTTAAGAACATTCTCACTTTTCGCGACTAACAAGGGAAACAATTGTTTAAAAATTGATAAATCTCTTATCAAAAAATATATTACACTCAGCATTTGTTAATTATTTCACTAATTCCAGTAAAAGTTAAATTTTCAGAATTTGGCAGGAAAAAATATATGATACAAATGAAAATTGTTCTAAAAATGGACAAATAATTATAAAAAGTTTTAAAAGTTGTGTGCTTGCCGTCTAATAATCATCTACGGAATTACACATTAAAGTTTAATTAAAAGACTTTTCCCATTTAAAATCTCATTTCTTAATTTCGAAGGCACAGGTTAATATTGGCTGACTTGAAAAAACAGAGAATTTCTTTTTTCGGTAACCTCCGAAATGTTTTGTGGGTGGGAGGGGGGGCGTGACTGCCCTCCATTTAAAAAAAAAATTTGGTAATAAATTTTTAGATCATAGTCCTTATTAAGGAATTATTTATGAAGGGATACCACCTAAAAATCGAAAAAATTCGGTTCACATTCAAATTCACATATATTAGAGTGATATTGGTCCTTACGTCATGGTATAAATTTTAAGGTATTAGGGTAGCCTAATGGCAGGGGAAAAATGTTTCAGATTTTGGATATGGCACGCCGAGTTTCAAGTGTCATTAACTCAGCTTGGACTTCTTCGATTAATATATATACATACACACACACATATATATGGGTGTTTTAATAAGCTCTTTTCATGCACTGTACGATGATTATATATTTAATTTCTTTTCAGTAAAAATTTAGCCTCGATTTATCGAAATTAAAGAATAAAATCATCGACCTTTTGTTTATAGTCTTTAAAAAAACTTCTGCCGCGAATATGGTGTATTTTGTATGGTTTAAATGATAAAAAGTGCTCAACAGTAGAATCGTTTCCGATTTGATAAAAAAAAATAAATATGTTCACTGTTTAAATTAAATTTCAGCATAGTGATATAATATTTCACAACACACAATCTCCACAGAAAAAACAGAAGATAAACTTTACATAGATTTCCGACGAAAGATTCTCTGCAACCAAAATTTACTTCACATGATAAACTTTACACAAATATTCGTTAAACTTTCTTGTGTATTTCCATGACAAACACATGTTTTTTGAAAGACGCGAAGTTGTCTAAACGAAACTTTATCGCTCTAAAAAACTTCCTGCAACAAATTTTATTCTTAGTTTTTTCAGTGTTTCTTTCATCACCATTTGATACTCACAGAAAAAGTTTGCTTTGAAGCAAACGCATCGTCCTCTTGGTTCTTTTGTTTTGAACCACGTGAAAATATGAGCAACCCTTTAACCTTAAAGTTAAGGTAAAATTCTCTAATTTCACTGAAATTGTACTTATCTTCTTTTACTATTTATACCCGTTTCAAAAGCGTACTCATGGAAAAGGTTTAGATTTAAAAATTATTTCTATAAATCCACCTCCTCGTGGTGAACTCTAGAAACTTATTTCCATATGCTAATTGCATTCAATTATCATTTAAATACGTATATGTTGTGTTGAGTGTAGTGAATGCAAAATTCAAGCATCAGCACCCACCAGACGCGCCGCAGCAGCGGACCTTCGCGCGGTACGTTGCGTTGGATCGAGGCGGCTGCTCTTGTAAACGACTAGATATTTCATCAAAACAAAAAGTTTTCCCATTATGGTTAAAGCAGGGTCCTTGAGGGGCAGAACCGATGATATAGAAATTTGTCAAAAAATCCGTCTTAATCTTAGATTTCGGTAAATCGAGGCTAAATTTTGGTTGAAACAAAAATTTAATTATCCTAAAGTTCATGAAACGATCTTTCTAAGCCACTGATAATTTTTTCAAATTCGAAGAAGTCCAGGCTGAATTAAATATACTTGAACTTCGGCGTACATAGCTACAAGCTGAAAATTTGGCCCCCTGCCAATAATAGGTAACCCGTTGCTCTAAGGCATTAACTATAATATATGTGAATTTGAATATGATCGGAATAGTTTAGATTTTTAGATGGTATCACTTCATAAATAATTCACCCAAAAGCCCTCTAATTATGAATGTTAAGGTTTTTAAGTTGCAGCACTATAAAAAATTGATTTTGCAGTCAAATTAACATATTTTGAAATAGTTATCACAGAAACTATCAGACATAATAATTTCGAAAAAATAAAAATTGCAATTAAAGACACGTTCGCCACACAGAAATTTTCTGATCGAACTTCAACTTTTGTTCATGGACAAAATTAAATTTAAAAGGTCCATTTTTCACATTTATTTTCGTACGTGTCTTGAGAAGCAATTTTTTCTTTATTGAAATTTTGCAGTACGAGAGGCAATGAGATATCTATTTCAAAAAATGACAATTCTAATGCAAATTTAATTGCTTATGAAGCTTTATCTTGAAAACGGTTATTTGTATTAATGATTTGATAAGACATGCAAATTTTGTTTTTCCCTAGCTTTTTAAATATAAGTTATATATATTTCTTGTTAATAAATACCCAGGAGGAAAAATTATATATAGTTTATATTTAGTGTGAAGGTTTATATATAATATTTATTTGTTTTATACACAAAGTGCTTAAAACAAATGAATATTATATATAATACTTCACACTATATATAAACAATATATATTATTAATTAACCACCTGGTTAATTAAGTTGTTACAAAAAATTATTTGAACAAAAAGTAACCACCCAGGCGGAAACATTATATATAGTTTATATATAGTGTGACGTATTATATATAATATTCATTTATTTTATACATTTTTTATATAAAAAAAATTAATATTAAATTTAAAACTTTACACTTTATATAGACTATATATAATTTTTCCGTCTGGGCAGGATTTCAAAAAAGTTCCCTTAATATTCATAATCAGAGAACTTTTAGAGATATTTTAAAGCAAAGGTACTGAGCAGCACTATTAGTGCATACAGTAATGTTATTACTATTGCCATTGGACTGCCGCCCAAATAAGCACTCTATAAAGTTCCACGTGGAATTCCACGTAAATTATTTCAAAATACTACGGCCGGATAGCCCCGGTTAAAACCGGGCGCTGGTCGGGGAATCCGGCCGAGATCCGGCTAAAAATGTCACGGTGAACTGGTCGGAACCCGGCTTAAATACCAGCCGGGATCCGGTGGGGTAATCCGGCCACAAAGCGGTTAAAACAGATTGTTTCAAGCGAGAAATTGATAACTTGTTTTGTTTTTTAGGGCTCATCGTAAAGATTATGGTGAACTTTAGAGGTCAAATCAAGTTCCCCAATTCTGTCCAAGGAAACTGGAGTAGAATTTTATATGAAGAATGAAATGTAGAATTGATATGTAGAATTCACCACTCGTAACAGGACCTCGTAGCAATTGTTTCACGTTGGAAACCACGCGGTGATTTCAAGTTCGGAAGGTATACAGAAAAAAATGTATTCACAAGAGTATAATTTAATTAAAGGTAATAATTATCCTCGAACTAAGGGGGGTTTTCAGATTGATTACTGAAACAAGGTTGATTTTAATTACGGATCTCGATTATATTTGCAAACTTCGAGGAAATTACGCGACTTGAGTGCAATGAAAATTGTAACATTTCTGCTGATGCACATACCAAAAGTGATAACAGTTTTATTCAATAAGTTAATACGAGGGTAGTTCAATAAGTCCTTAGAATGAAGTATAAAAACAATTTTTTTTGGGTAAATTTTTTTTTATTTTTCAACATAATCTCCTTGGAGC
>NC_046662.1:95394801-95396669 GCF_010883055.1 Belonocnema kinseyi
TACGAATTTTTTAGTGTCACATTTTTTTCCCATTTTCTAACAAAGGACCCTTGAGGAAAGGGGTGGTCTGGCCAAGCTCGCAGGTACTGCCCTGAGAGTAGGCCACAGGGCAGCCAGGACAGGCTACCCTGCCCAGGGCAAGAGCGTGCCGACCACTGCTTCAATAACTAAAGTCCTAAAGACATGGCTCAATTTAATTCTAATTATCTGAATCATTTTCCTGATGTAATTTTAAGAAAATGAAAAAAAGTTGATGAAAATCGGTTAACATTTCGAGTAAGTTAGCATATCTTTAAGCACATGCAAAATTACAAGAACTGTCTACTGGCATTGAAGATATTAACCGATTTTCATCAACTTTCTTTTCATTTGCTTACAATCAGATTGGGAAATTGATTCAACTAATTAAAATTTAATTTATTAACATTTTAACACATTTTAATTTTTCTCAACTGGTTCTAATTCTCTCGCGTGAAGCATGCAACCTCCCGCATGACCCACAGTCAAGTATCCCCCTTGGGTTCTAGTAGAGGGGAAAAATGGTAGGATGGCGACCCTGCCCCTCCCTGAAAACTGCAAAAAAAGTTTGGGAATCGCTGGCAGCTGATGCACAATTTTACCAGTAGCCCACAAAAGGTGCACAGTTGGGCTCGCACACAGTTGTCCGTCACCCAAAAAGTTCTTGGTTGAAAATTCAACTGTTTTAGAAAAAATTCGTCTTTTTGGCTTGAAGATTTGGTTAATGTGTTAAGAATGCAACCATTTGTGGTTTGAGTTCATTATTTTTTGTCTGAAAATTCGACTACTTGATGGAAAATTCATCTTTGTAAATTGAAAATTTCACTATTTGTTTACAAATTTGCCTCCTTTGCTTGAAATTTCAACTATTTGGTTTCGTAAATAAAATATATATCGACCTGAAATCTGAAGGGTTTCTTAGTGAATTCAATATGGCATTTATGAATTAATTTTATTTAAAAGAATTTATTCTCCTAGTTGCGTGAAAAATTACCCTATTTTCCCTGTTTTGAGAGCACTTTGGGCTATGAAAACTGTTCAAATATTTGGTTTGTGTATTTTGCGTTTTATTTGAGGTATTTATCAACTGAAATTAAAGAATAAATCTTTATTTAACGTCGATACACAGGTAAAAAGTGACGTACTAATTCACGTTGAATTGCAAGTAAAAATACGAGGAAAATCACGTGATAGGTACGAGTGGAGATTATCGTTAATATTCATGTGGAAATTTAAGTAAAAATACGTATAGATATTCACGTAGAAAACCATATGAAAATTGAAGTAAAAACAACCGTAAAAATGCACATGGATATTAACGCAGAAATACACCTGGAAATTGATCAAATAAACTTAATTCTCCCGTGTAGAAATTTCCCCGGTTGGCCCTCCTTCAAAAAGGTTTCTGGTCGGATACCGGCCGGGCTACCCCTGGCTGGGTTTCATGGACAGGAACCGGTCGGGAGCCGGTCGGGCTACATGTTTCTCGAATCACCAAGTCGGAAGCCGGCCGGTTAATGATCGAGCCAACCCTGGTTATATTTCATGATTGGGAGCTGCCCGGACACTGGCCAGAATAATTTTGTGGTCAAAATTACACATTTTTTAAGAGCTGTGATGTTATCAAAGACGTAATTATGAATGATAGATGAATTATCATTTGAAAAGTATAATTTAAAGATTAATTAGAGCAGTGAAACAGAAATAAGCTGTTTTAAATTCTGTTTTAAAAGAACATTACATTTTTCTGAATGTACGAGGGTAGTTCAATAAGTCCTTAGAATGACCAACAGATGGCGCGCGAATCGCTCCAAATCATCTGTTTTCAGTCAGCACCACTCCCGACTAGA
>NC_046662.1:95396769-95407462 GCF_010883055.1 Belonocnema kinseyi
CACACTAAGGTACATGAATAGACCGAAAAGTAGTAGAAAAAATTAAGTCGGGTGGAGCCTGATCATACCTGAAAATGAAGCAAAAAGTTTGCCGACCACTGCCCTAGAGGGCTGCCCGGCCCGGGGTGGCTTCCCCCGACCGCGGTCGGGCCTCCGACCGTCGGCACTAGTTTGGGACTAGTCTGTCTGTGAACATCCAAATTTCGAAATGGGCAATTGGGAGAGTCCCATCTGTGCACATGCAAAGTTAGGACAGTCCCAACTGTGCACGATAACTGTCACCATCAGATACAATTGCTCCGCACACAGTTGTATCCTTCTTTTCTACCAACAAGATGAATAAATATTTAATCTAAAAGGGCTAATTTTCATCAAAGTAAATGAATTTTCGAACAAGAGAAGATGACTTTTTAATAAAATAGTTGAATTTGCAACTACATAGTTGAATTTTCGACCTACAAATATGGATTTTCAATCAAACAACAGTTGAATTTTAAAAAAAAATAAAAACTTAATTTGTAACGAAATAGATCAATTTTCTACCAAAAATGGAATAGTTAAATTATCAGTTGAAAACATGTATTTAAACAAACAAAAAATGAATTTTGAACCAAAGTGATTAATCTTCAATTTGAACAATTCAATGGCAAATCATCTGAAGAATTTTAGCTATTGCTAATAATCTTGAAGAAAATTCTAGTGTCCGTCCTCTTAGACGCTGAAAGAAACGCCCTAAAATAATTTTTTAAAAATTAAAAAACTTAAGGAGATATTTAAATTTGAAAATTGTTGTCCCTTTTTTTAATTATCCTGAACTTCGGCGATTTTAATGATATTAACCCGATTCCCGTATCGGGGGGTACATTTGACCCAAGGCAAAACTCATAATCCGTCATATTTTTCCTCGAGTTCGATGGTTTATTGTTAATTACTTATTATTCCGATTTGACGAATATCAAATTCCATAATTTTATTCTAAAGTAGAAGGTTTAAAAGTGGTATTTTTTGAATGAGGCTTTGAGGAAATATTCTTTGTAACTGAATTATCGAGAAATAATTTAAAATATACCCCGAAACGATGCATTAAATTTCAAAAACCATGTAAACAATAGACGAACAATAGACGAATATTTTAATCATATGCACGAACTTCAGAGCTTAGACTCTCGGGCGCTGAACACTTCATTCTACGACGTATATGTTCCTAATTATTTGTCGAAAACTAAATGAGATCCCATTTGGACATATTTTTTAATTTTCTTTCTTTTTAATTTCTTAAAAACTGGGTGCTATAACAAATAATTTACAAGAAAATACACGTGAATATCATAAAAAAATTTAATCATCAAAATTGTGAAAGTTCAAAAAAAGGACAACATCTTTCAAATTTGAATATCTCATAAGTTTTTAGCATTTTCCAACAATATTTTAAGGGTTTTCTTTCAACACTTAAAAGAGCGGTTTGTAGAATTTCTCTAACAGTGGCTGAAATTCTTCAGATGATTTGACATAGTATGCTCACTTATAAAATGAATGTTTAAAAACGTTGTTAAACTTTCAACCAAGTAATTGAATTTCAATTCGGAAGATTAATTTTCTACCAAAAAAGACGAATTTACAACAAACTAAATACATTTTTCAATCAAATTGTTGAATCTTTAACTAAGAATGATTATTTTTCAACCAATAATTACACAAATTAATTTTTAATCAAAATATAATGAATTTACAAGAAAATAGATCAATCTTCAAACAATAAAATGAATGTCTAATGAAGTAGTTCAACTTTGAGCCAAGTAGTTGAATTTGTAACCAAAAAAGATAAATTCTGAATGGAAAATTTAATGGTGTGATTTTAAACTAAAAACTATCAATTTCCAACTGAAAGTTGTAAAAATTTAATCAAGAAAGATAAATTCGGAAGCAAAAATATAAAAGTAGACTTTTAAATTAAAAACAATGGATGAAGGAAATAAAAGGTAAATGGAGAGTGTGCCGCCTGTTTACTTCTAAAATAGAATCACTAATATTCACTTTTTCTAGCACTTGAAAAAATTTTAATTCAAATATATATTTTTTATGTGTCATGTCACGTTCTGCGTTAACCCTCCCCCTCGTCCCAAAACTTCACCCCCCCCCCTCCTTCTCCTCGTGTAATGTCACGCAGTTTTTGGAAGGTCTCTTTAAAAGAATCTCAATCCGTATGTTTACGTAAATAATAATACCAGTAGGACAACCTTCACACAACCTTAAATGGTTCATAGTGATCCAGTTTAAAACACTGTATAGGTATACTTTTAGAGATATGAGATATGTATTACAATACGCCATTTAAATTTTAGACTGAAATTGCACTCTTGCAACGCTTACACCCTTCTTTTAAGCCAGGGCTTATCTTTCGACTTACTTTCACAGCGAGGCCCCCTCCCCCTACTTCTGTCTAATTCCCCTTCCGCGGTAAAGCAACCGCCTACCATGGCGGTGTTTACAGTACAGTCGCGGAACGAACAGTCCATGTGTTCAGTCGGTGGTTTGTCCAGCTGCTGAGCAGGTAGTACGTGTGCGTCGTGCGGCTGCGCATTTCGTATTTTCAAGCCGCATTTCGCGTGTCACGTGGTTGATGTTATCCCGCGGATTTTGACTCCTAAAATATTTAAAACTCTTCTCCAAAAATCCTTCCACTGTATTTAATGGTGGAAAAGTGTTTTTCCACTAGTGTACAAAGTAATGCTAATAAAATGTGCGATTTCACTGGAACTAAGGGAATTTGATCAACTTCCCCAAAGGTTATTGTTTTTAGAAATTGAATAGTTCAAGCAGAGTTAAAATTGCTTTGCTTTGATTAAGAGATATTTTACTTCGGATAAGAAAAATCAGTTTGCTATTACTTTTTTGTAGGGGTTGATGTCATGTAACGAAACTAAGTGTTTATAGTAGGAAACCTATAATACAGACACAACAAAAGCTGATAAGAACAAGTGAAAGTGATTTCTGAATTAATATATCAATCCCCTCGAGTGATTTATAGAATGGGAAAGAATTGTTTCTCTGAGTGATCTTTAAATTTCCCTTAAGAGGTGTTTTGCAAAGTGAGTGAAATACGTGTTTTTGCAGAAAGGGATACATTTATTGTCAGAATCAAAGGAAGCTTGTCAATCTCGGTTGATTGAAAAGGCGAAATTTGAAGATTGGTTAACAGTGCAGATACGAAATCGGTGACCGGCAAGTGTTATGACCGGTGCATTTTCTGATAAGGAGACGAAGAGGGTGGATAACGATGCAGAGTGGTTGCTGTTGACGCTTGATTGGCAGGAAAAATTGGAGGAGGAAAAGGGAAGGAAATTTGGGGCACAGGCCCTCCGGGAGGGCCGAGTGCTGGTGGTTGGTGCCGGTAACGTCGGCACCACCGGCGCGAAAATAATGCCTCGCGGTTTACCAACTAAACGAGGCCTTCAGGCACTGGCCCTCGTCATCGCCACTACGTATGCCACCATCCTCCTTTACCAAGCTGTTGCACCGCGCCAGGTGACCCATCTCTTATGCATTAATACTAGACGTAATTAGTCACTGTCGCGCGGCAAGGGAAGTAGAGAAAGGCTGAAGTTATTAACGCTAGCTCTTCCGCTGGTGCTGTCACGACGTTCATTGCGATTAAATAGGAAACATGTTCCCCAGAGAACGTGCTTATTATTCTTTTCTCAGATATATCTTAAAATTATTATATTCTCTGAGACGCTCATTTGATTTTAATTTTCATTGCTGTGTGTTACAGCTTAGGAGCCGCCTGTAAAGTGCGTCACCATTTTTGGGCAATTTAAGACCCCCCGTCATCCCTCGTTGATGGCTAGTATTGTCTCAACATAGGGGAATAGGGATAATTTTTATGAAAATAGGGTATTAAATTGAGCTAAATAAATTATTTCATATGTACCATATTGAATTTAGTATGAAACGCTTTAAATTCCGGAGATTTCAAGTCGAAATGTATTTAATTTTCAACGAAATAGTTGAATTTTACGCTAGAAATGATTTTCCGCTAAATGAGATGAATTTTCAACACCAATTTTCAACCAAATAAATTGAATATTTATATTTCTGGTTTAAAAAATCATTCTCTGCCCAAAAAGACAAATTTTTAACAAAAATAGTTCATTTCTAACCAAACAGTTGCATTAATAACTAAATTGTTGAACTTTCAAGCAAAAGAGACGAATTTTCAACAAAATAGTTGACTTTTTAACCATTTAGTCAAATTTTCAAGCTGAAAAGATGACTTTACGAAGAAATCAAAATTTTCGACCAAGAAAGATGAATTAGTACACTTAAAACCCGAATTTTTAGCAATATATTTAAATCCTCATCCAAATAGATGAATTTTCCATCTGGAAAGATGAATTCTAAATCAAATAGTTGAATTTACAATACAAAATATTAATTTGCTAACTTAGGAGACGAATTTTCAACAAAAGTTATGCAATTTTTTTCAAATAGTTTATTATTAAACGTATAAAAAAGAAACTTTCAACCAAAAGTCGAATATTTAATAAAAAATTCATTTTAAGACAAAAAAACGAATTCTCATAAAAATAGTTTTACAATAAAATAGTTGTATTTTTAACCGATGATATTAACTTTTATTTTAAAAATTAATTTTCAACTAAATAGTTGAATTTTCTACCAAATTGCTAAATTTTGAATAAAAAATACGATTTTTCTACAAAGCAGTTCAATATTCAATCCGAGAAAATGAATTTTCAACTGAAATAGTGAACAAACAACTAAAAGAACATAATTTTGGTATAAATTAGTTTAATTTTAAACTAAGAACTTGATTATTTAATAAACAACATGAATTTTCAAAAAAGCAGTTGAATCTTGAAACAAAAAAAGAGCAATTAACAGTGAAATTGTTGCAACCAGGAAGATAAAAAAAAGATTTTTGTACATAATAAATTAATTAAATAAATTGTAATACTATAATTAATTAAATAAAAAATCAATAATTAAATTTTCAACCTATTTAGTACAATTGTTAATTGAAGGAGAAGTATTCCAAATTAAAAATATAATAATATATAGTCATTTTTTGAAAAATACACAAGCTTTGTTCCAGTTTATCACAAGGAAACGTAATAAATGTTATCTAAGTTTGCAAGATGGTAGCGTAGATTATAGACGGCCCTTTATGAAAAACATCTTGCATTGTTAACAGAGTCGATAATTTATTTAAAATTAAAAAGGAAACTGGACCATCCAGTTCTGTAATTCCAGATCTAAATTGTGATTAATTTTAAATAGTAAGGTCTTAACAATAGATTTCCGCATATTCACTGAAAAATTTAGCGGAAAATAAACTAGATTTTTGAACAGCTTTTTTTCGACAAATACAAGTCTAAAAATTGACCAGATAAGTTCGAATTGACGTGCAATAAAATTGAATTTTTAGATCGTTCAAAATCACTCGGAATTTTCTAAAAAGGTAACCCAAGAATTTTAATTTGATACTTGGTCTGGGGTTTCATTTTTCATCACAGTTAAAAGTCCTAAAAGGATTTTTCGCACAAATTAATAGAAGTGAAGTTCATTGTTTACTTTTTGAAAAAAATGTGGAGGCAAATATTTGTATTATTATTGCTGATCAGCATAAACAAATTTATATAAAATTAGTCTTTTTTTTCAATTACTCGAAAAATAGTAATCTGAAATAAAACAGTTGTATACGAAAATTGTAGATCTCATCAAAATACCGATTCATTCTTTACACGTTTTCCTTAGAATTGACATTTTTCATGAAAAACTACAGCAATTAATTTAAACATGTTTTTTTTTAATTTTGGTAAATTTGGTATAATGTCAATTCATGTTAAATGGTGAACACTGAAAAGGGAAGGCAAGTGAGTTCCTACATATTCTTTTTCCAGAGGATTTTTTTAGCAGTGTTATGGGAATTTCAAATTAGGGACCTTGGAAATTTGGGTGAACTTATTGTAACTTTTCACGGAATTCGATCTTGAATTATATATTGTATCAATATTTCACATAGAGTTTACATCTCGGTTCTTGATCAATCACATTTGTCATAATCCAACAATGTAACTAGAAATTAATCGTATGGATCATATTAATTGAATATTCATCGTCAGTGAAAGGGCATCCTTAGTATTAATCCCAGAACTCCCCTGATTTAAAAAGCTAGCACGCGTTGCTTTTTACCCATGAAAAAGAGGTTTCGACAGAAATGGGGTAAGGGGATGTGGGCCATAACCAGGCACTAGTATGTGAAACTTTTTAATTTTTTATAATAAAAAATTTAAAAATCATGTTTTTCTTTGAAAATATTAATAAATTAAAATGATATGCGTTTCAATAAGATATGCAACGGTTTTGATCTCAGATCAATATTTTACGAGGTTAAAAAAGGAAAAAGGGATATTACCTTTATTTTTAATTATCTACGCTAAAAATCCTGTTGTAACAATATGTAAATTTGAGTTTTATAGAAAGCTCTCTCAGGAATCAACTTTTCTTGAGAAACCAACCTTTATTGAATTTTCTGTGCTTCACTTAAATTAATAGCTTCCAAATTTTGAAGGCTGGCCTTCTTTAATCCTCCTTATCATAAAATCTTATCAATAATTACTTCCAAACAATTATTCATGCTGTTTCTTGGTATCTATTTTGGTGTTCCTACAGTTTCTGATATGCGCCGGAGTGACAATAGATTTCTTTCTATCTGTGTGTTAGTAGATTAAGAAACACACTTTTTTTCCTCTCTTTTTTGGAAATATTATCTTTAGATTATAAAAAAATTATGAAAGACTTTCATATCATTTCTAAATTAATAAAACGGAAATAATATCATGTTAGAATCGTACCAAATTATGTTAGAAATTGTATCCGTATGTGGGATTGATCACATAAGTTTGTCGCGTTCTATAAGTTCAATGCTGGCGATAATACGTACATATACATGTATATGCAATAATAGGTTTAGAGAAAGGTGCATTGCTGATTAAAGAAGTAGAGCGTGAAGTTTGTGGTCTGGTCTAGACTTTATACACTGTACTAAAATCTTATAATGGAATAAACTTTTAAATATAATGTACTTAAATAAATTTATAACATAAATTACCATACAAAAAAGAATACAAACAGAGGTAATTATTAGAATTGTATACTTCCTGAATAGCGCTGGTAAACTTTCATAATAATTGATGTACTATTAGGCAGGTTTCATGCGCAATTTCAATAATAGTTATAATTTTTTGTCTTAAGTATCGACGTAAAACTGTTTCACAATTGAGACACCAATGCAATCCTTAATTTACAACTTTTTACGAAACAGAGATACTCATATAATATAAAATAATATTTACTAAACTCTTACATATTTCTATAGCGATTTTATTACTCTCTAAACCTGAATTAAATCTATATCAATACACATCTTATTCAACTAAAATACTTCAAATGTAGGGATGATAAGAAAAATACATTGTTTCCGGTTTGTATTGACATAATAAAAGTTGTAAATGATTTATATGTGTGTATAAACTCAAATGTAGAAACTAAAAGTCATTGTATACAATTGATCAACTTCAGATAAAATATTATTCATATTTTCAGTGGGCTGATGATGGTTTGGAAGAAATTAACAATAGCTTGGCTATTGATGTGCCAATTTCGAAAGCTGCTGGTGAAGACGCTGCAGTGACACCGCCAGGGGCAACAGCAACAATGGCACCATTTTCCACTGATCTCGACGACGTCTTTATCAGCGTGAAGACCACCCGTCACTATCATCATTCTCGTTTGCCAGCAATCATCGGCACGTGGTTCCAATTCGCTAAGGATCAGGTCAGTATATATGCATAAGAAAAGCATCGCTTGATTGTACTTGTCGATCCAGTCCGTTTAACGTCGATATTCTGGCTTAATGGTTTACACGTGATCCGTTTATGCTTTGCTAAGCTATAAATGAGCGATTATCAGATACTTTTAGCAAAAGGCTGAAACCAGAACAGTCTCCCCTTATTCAACTTTTCAGGATGTAAAGGTATCCTGAATTACGTTTGAATCTCGGTTCATGCTAGGTGCTAGTCCAGTAATGAGTTTACTGTAACTATACTAAGACAAACTTATAGTAAACATTTAATTGTTTTTAATTGTTGTATATGTGGCCGGTTTTAGTGTGCTGAAATCTTATATTTTTACAGATAGACTGAGATAGAGTTGACTGAAACGAAACCACTTAACCAGAAACTGGTCAAGAAAGTCCGTGTATTGTACATTTTCTTTTAAATGTTCCGGCCGCTATTTTGGATCAGTTATTTTAAAGTTGTATCTTTTGACTTCAACTTCGGATTTAGCAAACATCAAAAAAACTATAAGTTCATATTCTCGACTAAAGCTAAAAAAATTTTCTTGCCCCTTTGGGCACTTTAATTCGAATTCTCCGTGCCAACGAAGCGGTTAAGCTTGAACAAAATTATTTCACGCTCTTCTTTACTCTCTCTCCACCTAAAATTTCTTTCCAAACTTGCTTAAAAAATATTACAAAAACTCAAACGTACAGGCGATCTCAAAATTGGTCAAACTTTTATATCTAATAATTTATGAAATAGACTCACTTTTAATTGCTATTAATTTTTAAGTATTTTGAAACAGAAATGGAAGTGTCCATTGGAATAGAAATTTTAGTTTGAAATTGATCATTTGACAAACCTTATTTGTACTTTTATTTTAGACTCGTGGTAGAAGCGTTGATAAAAGATGCAACTCCTATCCAATTCTAACTATAAAGGGTTGACTAAATTCATTGAAATATTCTGTACAACTCTATGTAGTTGAGTTTTATTTTTTAAAATTTACTCCTAAATTATTGGAGAATTTTTATTTTTGTAAACAGTTTTTCCTAACCAATTTTAGTAATTTTGGTCAAAAACGACCAAACAGAATTTTCAAGAATCTTCGTAGGTGTTAAATTAGCCTTTGATGTCTTGAGCATTATGATTAGTTGAGAATTGACATTTTTTCTACATAAGGGAAAGTAAAACCACGCTAATTCCATAAATTGATATTAAACAGACAATTTTAACCCAAGATTTTTTTCCTAAAGTAAGCTTCAGCATTTATAACAAAATTCATTATAATAAATAATCCATTTATTATTTTTTTGTATTTTATTAATCATTTTAAAAATTGCTCAATTTTGAGGATAGAAAAATGGATTATTGTGCAAATTGGATATTAGAACTAAAATTCCAGAAAAGTAAATTAGCGCTAGATGTTAAATTCTTATCATCTTCAGCATCTGTATAATTCGAGAAATTATCCAATATATATTTTTTTATCTAGTGGTTGCAGTTTTAGTAATTCAGGTCACTATGTGACGTTTGTCATAGAAGTCGTTTTTCCATGCATCTATATCTGAAAATAGTCGCAATAGTAAATGTCACTTACTACGTGTTTCTGTTGGACAGCAGCGCTGTACCTCAGTTTATGATCTAAGATTATATATCCGGTAACTCGTTTAATAGTTATGTTTAAAAATTTTTGATATACTTAAAGGACCAGCATCACACCTTAAAGCTTAAACAATTCTTTTTTAAGTCTAATGAAATTTGTCCATTCTCTTTTCAGTGATATATTCACTGCTACCTTTAATTCAACATCTCACTGATTTATATCGATTCTCAGTGGGTGAAAGGTAGCCGGAATTCAGCAATAGAAACAAAATTGTGAAATAAGAGACAGGTTAACAATTCCAAGCGTGATTTCTGTTAAGCATTCCGGTTTAATGAAAAATCCACTAGACTATCAATTTTTCGAAGCAATCATTAACAGCGGGATCAAGAAGGTGATGGGCAGAAGACCCCAAGGGTTTATAAAGTGGTCGTTTGTCTGATCGCCTGAAGGTGCGATGTCCTTCAGCACCTTCGGAGGATCCTGCAAGCGACAGGTGGTCAGCTGGGCAAAAGTTATCGGCCCGGAGACGGCCGGCGCCCCGGTCGCGGCCTTCTTGGAGATCAGCGAGAAATAGACGGCCAATTGTGCGCGATTTTCGTCAGCCTATAGGTGCGTGTGTTTACGCTTTCTCACGTGCATTCGCGTTGATTCGCGTGTGTTCAACGAGACCGTGTGCCCTGTGCAGGGCCCCGCGGAACTTGATGAGCCCGCGGCGTGGGAACACGCTTCACCCTGTTCCTCTCTTTCGCCCTGGCCTTCTCGTCTCCTCTCTTCCCTCTGCATCTTTTTTCCTCTCACTCACTCCCTCACACTCATTCTACCCGTGCGAGAAAACACTAGGTACCATTTCGCTCTGGATGTAGCTAAGGAAAGGAGGAGATTTCGATATTATCTCACAGCCGTGGCTAATTGCGAGCATTGTGCATTGGCCTCGAAGCACCATCCGAGCGTTGACGCTTCTCGGAATCTTAACAAATACTGTTGGTCGCATCCTTCCGAAAGAAAAAGCCAGATTCTCTGAATCTGGAGAATTTAACTTGTGGAGGAGTTGATGAGGTGCTAAAATGGAACGAATATATTATGGTTGTAGATTTTGGATAAGAATCATGTGGGATGAACTTGGAAGTTTGGTTGAGGTATTAGAACGAGGAAGCCATCCATATACCACGTGGACAGTTGGCGGGTAGGGTGGCCTGAACAAAATCCACGTGGTCACAGGTGGTCC
>NC_046662.1:95407562-95415202 GCF_010883055.1 Belonocnema kinseyi
CGCTGCTCCCATAATGCACCGGCGCTCTTCCGACAATTGCTTTAGACACCTATTCTTAATATCCCTATTATAGCTATACTTATTAGGGGTTTGACTATACGAAATCCCTGGTATATGGAAATTGGTCAAGGATATTCATTTTCGCTGATCCAGGGATCTTTCTAAATTCCTTCGTTCGTTTTCAGCCTAATGTTTGGCTATAATAAGGAATAATATCACTGTCACAGCTCAATTTTTTTCACCGTGTATATGCGAAGTTTAGTGAAATGTTCAAAATAGCGTGACGTAGTTTTTTAACGGCTCCTTAACTCTTGAAGTAAATATCAGATTAAATAAATAATTTATTGGTGATTATCAAAACACATCATGTTTCTTTAGGTTTTTGTCTGCATGATTCAATCGTAAATAGGGTCAAACATCAGTCGTTGGTATTGCGCCGGTTATTGGCACGTTGTCTCGAATTTTCCAGTAAATATTCACTGTAAGCTTGTTTTCCTTATATTAATTTTTTACATTATTCTCACATATAATGTTAGGTAAAAGGTGTCAAGGGGAAGTCAGAAAAGCTCAAACACACAATGTTCATTTCAAATAGCATTACAAAGTATGACGCTTGGATATGAAGTCTAATTCTTCGTGTAGTTAAGAATAAAAAAAAAGAAAGTTTTTGATTAATCAGTAATGTTGAAATTAATAATGCAAAAGATAGTGAGATTTGAGTCGTAAACTCTGATGTGAGTCAGATTGTAAGTACACAAACGAAATATTATTTAATTTACTTGTTCAAAATAAAATATTAGTTCAAATTAGGAAGAAAAATGAGATTTCATTGCGATCTGTCAAAAACAAATGTTTTAAAAAATAATCAAATGCGAAAAGTATATGAATATTTAACTTTTCGACATAAAACACGCCCGTACAAGAGTCATTTATACTGTGGATTCTTATATTTAAGAATTTCAATAATTTTATAAATACTTAATACTTAATTTTATTAATAAAACACATAAATTTCTAGATATTTCACACCTTTCCGAGTGTCACACTGTTAAAAATGTTTGCAAATTTAATATACGTTTCTATATTAAATCTAAAAACTCAGTATAAGAAGTATTCATTAAGAGGCTGCATATTAAATTTCATATAAGTCACATTGATCAATTCTTAGAAGTCAGCAAATTTCATGTTGCAAAAATTAAAAATAATGTTGGCAGTAATTTTCAATTCTAAATAATAATGCATACATTTTTTTTTTTAAATATAAATTATAATGGGTTTTAAGTGGGAAAGTTCAATTAAACGAATGATTAAATTAGGGGTCTACAGCGAGGGGAAATTTGACCGTATTTACTCAATTGCCAGATGTGTCGTTTTCACCACTGCACCTCCTCGCTTACCACGCAAAATTTTCGTCCACTCTTTCAGCTCAGTATAGATTCGTGGTGGTGAAAACGAGAACTGTGGCTTTTGAGTATTTGCGGCTGAATTTCCCTCGCAGAGTATACTTGGATTAAGACACCTAACCTAATAATTACGGTACTCGTTTTAAAATTCTGACATTTGGAGCGAATTTCGAAGACAATTCCACCTGTATGTTGCACTACGTCCAGCGTTTGAAAGATTAAATGAAAAATTATTTTTCAAAAATAGTATTTATTCAGGTTTTTTAATCCTAAATGATATTGGTGATCTTGTTAAGATGCGTCATTTCACTTGACATATACATATACATATTATATATGTCTGAATGCGAATGCATCATGACGTGGCTAATTCTTAATTCCTTGATGGTTGAATACAGAAGTTATTTTTCCTACTATGGATCCCTGGTTTGTGCAAGGTTCTTGAGTAAGAAGATGTAGCGGCAAATAATAAAGCCGTTTCGGTGTTTGCCTCGTGGGAAGATCTCACGGCTTACCTTCGACCTTAGTGCATTAACGGCGACCAGAACAACGTTGGGTCCCTGAACATTATCCGCGGAACCGACTCGACTCGCGTTTTCATCCTTTCTTCCTCGATAATTAAGCGATGCACCAGCATTGCCAATCCAACGGGGTCACGACTGTATTCTCAGTTTTGCAAAGACTGCCAGGTGCATCAGACTCTCTCTCTCTCCCTCACCGTGCGTGCTTGTAAGCGTAGCCTTATTATCACTTGCGCATTGCACCTCATGCGTGTCAGGTCAAGGTTCATCGGTCTTTAAAGTTCCCGGAGCTTATTGTTGATATTAATAGAGACAAATTTGGTTAAGTAATTCACTCGATCTTGGGAATTTTTAGTCATTTGTATACATTATACATAATGAAGATTAGTTCTGGGGAAGAGTTTTTATTAGAGTGATTTACGCCATTGCGTATAAGTGTCCGCCAGTTTTTGCTTTCTAGATCTTAACATTAATTTTGTTCAAGATCTTTAGCGGTTTGCTATAATTTGTGCAATGATTTATTTGCGTAAATAAGTAAAGCGGGGAAACCTAAACGATGCTAAGTCAAATGAACCTAATTTTATAGGAGAAACAGAAAACCTTTCTAGAAAAAAATGACGCTGGACACAGCACTGTTTGGCTCTCTTATATATGGAATATTTTAGTATAGTTCATTAATTTACCTAGTTCTTATTCTTTGAAATTTCTTAATATTTAAATAGTTACTTTCAAAAACTAAATTTAAGGTTAAAAAATTTCGAAAGCTTAATTTTTTCAAATAAAGTAACTTGGTCTGTTATTAATTTGAATCTTTCTCAGAAGATTATTTAATGTTTGACATCACTAGTTACAATTCTTTATTTTACTTATGCTTTGTCATATTGTGATATATTTTTTGTGTTGAGAATTGAGAATTGTACTAGCAATGAGCAAAATTAAATTTGGAGAATTTGAAATAATGTGTCCATTACATCACGCTACTGATTATAAAAATATCGCTTTTTTAAATGACATACATTTTTTGTTATTGTTGATATATCTTCGAGTGTTTTTGAATTATTTCTAAATTTAAAAATGTTCAATTTCGGGATTATTGAAAATCTCCATTCTGCATACATTTTGGAATTTTAAATTTAAGATCTTTAAAAAGAGCATCCATTTTTAGGTGTAGTAATGATCTGTTGAGATATATTGACATTTTTAAAACGTTATTTTTTAAAATTGCTGCATAATGTTTTGAAACATAACTTACGTGTTATTAAGTATTTCACCAGAACTACGTCAGCATACATGTCCCCTCCCCCCACAGCGACAGCATAGGAATGAAATAATTCTCGAAAGTTCAATCTCAAGCCATAATCTGAGATGTCACGTCTTGAGTCGTTATTAAATATCAAATGAATTTAGATTTTTTTCGCGAAGTTTATTATGCAAAAAATATCGCAAATTTGTTGATAACAAGTTTAAAGTGTCTTAAAATATCGTTTTTAATGAATTACTGCATTCCAAAAAAGTTTTTAAGCATACACTTTATCTTTTCAAAAATCAATTAATATTTTTCTCTTCCAGTAAAAGGTAAATACAAAAAGTCTAAGGGATTACACCGTAGCAATGTTCCGGGTATTTAAAATATACCTTGATATTCACTAATTGAATTGATAATTATAGCTTAAATTATTCTTTTAAATTACATAAGACATTTAATTAAAATAATATGCTTTTAGTCCAACTTTTTAACAGATCTGTATTTATGTTTATAATTGATGATCTTAATCTATGTTTCAAGTGAATGAATAATAATTCAATGTTAAGAGCTCTAATTTCGTTCTGCCTGATTAATAACTTAAGACAGTTTAATCAGCAATTTTGAACAGTTTAATTTTTTTAATCCAAGGCGGATTAGATACAAATAAAATTGGGCGTTGGATGGGTGCGATTGAACTTTCGTGTAAGCACGAATAGACATCTAATCGGATTTTATCTCGTGACGGATCTTTCAGGACTAGTCAACTCGGGGAATGTGCGTGTGCGTAGACTTGGCGAGGGAATGCATAACAGAGTAAAAGAGAAAAAAATTAAAAAGAGTAAAAGAGAGCAAAAGAGAGAAAGATCGGCGAAGCAGGTAGCTGGTAGGTGTTAGGTTTCCTCGCCAAATTGGATACAGGTGAGCGAGAGGTCACCCATTGTTTTGATGATTAGTACGTCGTAATGCCGACACTAATATGTGTTTTAATAATGCGCTCCACTGGCAAGGAACATCAGACGTTTACGACAGGTCGCGGCTTGCGGCTCGTTCAAGTATTAACGCCAGATTTCCTCTCTTGGGCTTTAATATCATTAATGAAGTGGTACTTATCCTTCATTCTCTTGCTCAGTGCTATCAATTTGCTCTCATAGAGTGCACACTTTATTCCTAAAACGACAGACAAGTTACTCCAGTGTAATCTTAATTTGAATGCTGCAATATATTATTTTAAGGCATTTAACACTTATCCGATTTGTACTTTAACGATATTAGTCTTGCAGCTATTTTGTTCAAAAAAGCATGTATTGAGTTGAAAGCTTGCTAAATTAAATAAAAGGTACTATGAAAAGTTCATGTCCTTTCAAATGTTAATATATTTTTTTTAATTTCAAATTTATTCAACTGTAAAAATTTAGGAAATCATAAACATTGTTTAGTACCTTTTATTCCTTTTATCAAATTTGCCAACATTTCAATTCAATGTCTCACTTAGAATATGCAGATGCAGCTACAAAAAAATATCAGTAAAGTAAAGATCGGATAAGTGTTACATGTCCTTAATTGTTTGGAGTTTAATCGCCACAATTACAGTAGAAAATTTATTTTCGAGTATGTTTACATTATTGCACATACCGGTTTATAAAAATGATTGTGTATTCAAATAAAAAATTGCGAAATTCGGATTTTGAAAAAATATTGTAAAATATACAAGAGGTGAAATTTGAATATAGTTTGTTTAAAGAGAATTATTTAAGTTTAGAAAGGCATTAAATAGAAAACATTCAAATAAAAAAGTAAGAATCTAAACTAGAAATTCGACTGAAAATAATTCAAGTTGTGTTTGCAAAAGTAATATTTCTAATTAATTGCGTACTTAAAGTTTAATTGTATATTTAGTATAAAATTAAGATTGGTTATTTTAGAGAAATTAAAAACTAATGAAATATGTAGAAAATCCTTATCAAATATACGAAAAAATGCGCTTTGAAATCTATATGTTAAAAATAATGAAAATTAAAGTGATGATTTTAGAGAATCAAAATATGTATCTTAAATGATAATAATATTAAACGAAAAAATAACTAAAATATAAATTAGGAAAAAAGTTAAATATCAGGTTCTGTACTCAGGAAGAATACTGTAGATGTAACAAATTTATATAGTCGGTATAACTTACACATTTTTTTCAATCGAAGTTGGCTGGCTATCTCTAAATTAATTGACTTCCTTATAAATTGATTGGAATCATATTTAATTTCACTGCGACACTATTATAATCTTATCTACTTTAAAAATGTTAATTCAAATGTACCTTAAGTTCTACTAGAAAAAAGCAAGGCAGACGGCTTTTTGATTAATGTTTCACACCGTTTTTTAATTCGCTTCTCAAAACCTGACTCTTATTTTCAAATCTGGGGTCCAGCTTAGTAAACCAGTCCTTCATTAAGATTTTTCGGTTGTCAAATTAAAAGAAATCACACTAGTGACGAAAGCGCAAAGTCACTGTGCACGATTGGACAAACGTATGATGAGATACGATAGAGAATTCAAGAAGCCTCTAAAAAATGATGCGCAATGCGTCGCAAGCGGTATCGTAGGAAGAAAAAAACTATAGAGGGGAATCTTCGGTTGTCGATCAGAGGTCCACCCGTTGCCATTACCGTGAATGACTCGGACCGAGCAACCCCCAATTTTCGAAGGGCGAGCTTTGGGCGGTACTTATCGCGGATAATTGGGCAATTACCCCGTTTATTTAGTTTCACATCTACGCGTCTCTGCAATTTTAAGGTCCGCTGTATTCGCCAAAGATTATGCGTACCTTTGAACGATTTATCTGTTCCGTTTTTGGCCCTTTTTTCTTTGATGAAGACAAAACGGGTTTTTGCGCAGCTGCAATATAGAAAGAAGTTGACAATATTGAATTGTAATTGGGGAAATGTTTTCTGTTGAATATTTATTGGTCTTTTTCGTGTGGTATCAACTAGGAATTTTTACTTTTCGAATTATAATAAGATATATAATATATTGATGTAATAATAATTATAAAATGTCAAGTGATTTCTTTTGAAGAAAAATTATATTAAATGATAATTCAGCGATATGAAAATTAACATGAAATTTTTTATTTAAAGAGTAGCAGGGACGGGGGAAATATGAATATCGGGGCACATATTCAGTTGCAAGTGAATATATTCCCATTAATATACTTACCCAGGCATAAATATTATATATAGTTTATACATAGTGTGAAGTCTTATATATAATATTCATTTGTTTTCTACAAAAAATGTATAATACAAATAAATATTTTATATCATTCTTCATACCATGTATAACCTATATATAATATTTCCGCCTGGATATTTCTTGCTTGAAATTTGTTTTAAACGTATGATGTATAAAGGACAGATATTGTGAAATATATTTTATTTATGCAAATGAAATGAAGAACAAGCTTAAATCAATATGTGAAACATACTTGAAAAATTGCAGAAAAGTGATATAGCAATTAAGTTTGGTTTTTAATAACACTAGTAATCACGTGCGCCCATTCATATCAACGAATAGCAATTACTGTGCGCACGTGTATTACATGCTATTTTTTGCAAGAACTGTCCGAGAAAAATATGTGGCCTTTTTTACACTTTTCTTGCAAATTTTCAATCTTGCATAGTAGTTTTCAGACAAGTTTGTGTATAGTTTTTTAAAAATAATTTTGACAAATATTTTTACATTACTGGTGTGCAAAGTTTTTGATCTCTAACTTACGCATGTGCCATTATTAATCCCACACAGTCTTCTGGATTGAAGGTAAATGATATCATTTAGAGGTATGAAGTCCTCACTTACGCAATGGGTGTAAAAAATAACATTTTCTTAAGATATTGCAGTTTTTTGAAAAAAAACTGAAACATTTTTAATGTGTACCCAATATCTTCTTAAAGATTAAAAAAACACTTTATTTTGAGGTTAATGAGTGAAGAACGTTTTCTTTCATGTTATTTTTCGGAATAAGTTATTTTATGGATTATAAAAGATAGCATGTATTTTATGTCACTTTATATAAAAATATATATCTTGACAGCGTTATGTAGAAGACCTCTACAAATCCCTCCTACATCACGCAGCGTAGTATTTTTCATGGCGTATACAATTTCGACTGCTTTAATTGTAAATAAATCAAACAAAATGAATAAATTACAAAGAGCAAACTTGATAGAAATTCACGAATTCTATACATCATAACTTCATCGGACGTGATGTTCGGGACGACTCTTAATATAATTATGTCAATGTAACGCGACTCTTGGTGCCAGCAGCTGATGTCACGAATGTCACTGTTTTTTGCCTCTTGGCTCGTTAGCGGATCAGTTTTCTTTCTGCGAACGCTGATGAGTCCTTTTCGGATTCTTTTCATTCTGTCCTCTCACTCTTTCACTGTCATTCCAAGCTCTTTGTTTCGTCGCAGAT
>NC_046662.1:95415302-95429323 GCF_010883055.1 Belonocnema kinseyi
CATGCTTTTTTTATTTTCTCGCCGGAAGTTCAGCGTCGGAATTGTCGAGCTTTTTCCACTACATCCTTGTCGGTATCTTAAGTACTTTATAAGCCTCACTTTCATGAAAGTCTTCCGCAATTAAATCGTACATAAGTACAGGTGCCCGCACCTGCTCGTATAACGATATATCACCTACCTTTAAAAGAGGTTAATCCTTCATGCAGCTTCTTTTATTGCTAGCTTGCCACCTCAACTTCTCGTCGTTATATTTCATAATTTGAATATAATAAGATAAATAAAAATTTATTTATTTTTTATTCAAAAGGTTTTCCTCTCACTTATTTACCTCTCTTTCTAGTTTAGGTATATGCTATTTTAAATGAGAAAGCTTCGTTAAGGAGCCCTTTTTACATACACGAATTTGTAGAACATCAATTTTCAAACCCAGTTTTTTGTTTTGAGAACATTTCCAAAAGTCACGTTTGCGTGAATTAAAAAAAAAAAACGATGGACAAATCGTCGTAATCCAAAAAAGTATTTTACCCCCATCATTTTAGGATTTATGAGATTTACAACATTCCATTTTTTTGTATATTTGACTAAAAACTGAAAAGTTATATTATTTGAAAATGGAACGATTTATTTTGAAAAAACGGAATTAAATTTTTTCTCCCAAATTTAGGTCAAAAATGGCCAACTTTCAGGAAACATTATTATTTTTGTTTGAATTACTGAACATTTAGTGTACTTTAACTCATCTGTGAAACACATTTCCAACCAGTTATTAGATTCATAGGTAAATACATAGTTTTTTTTCAATGTAGTGATTTTCCTTCTAAGATACTAAAAAGTTTGGATTTTGCTAATGCAATTGGAATGGTTCATCCATGCAAACGTGATTTATGAAAGTGTTAAAGAAATGGGTTTGGCTATTGATCAGTTCGACAGATTTTTATATGTCAAAAAGTATCCCTTAACGGAGCTTTCTCATAAAAAATTGTTCTGTTGTCCATTTTTCAGGAATTTTAAGCACTTTTCCAATATAGTAAATTATATCATTTTTTAAGTGATTAATTTATCGACTAAGGTATATTTATAATTGGCAAAATCTCTGGAAAAAGTGTAATATTTCTGTCATTTATAACTTGACACAACCACCACTTTTAATAAATACCTATATACCCATTTATCACTTACGTAAATTACAGTGCATTTTGAATAGGTCCCTATTAATGTAATTGCCATAATATTCAACAAAGTTTCGCAATTTTAAGCTGGAGCTATTCAGCTATACATTTTAAATGAGATTTAAAACACTGTGATTGAGAGGTTATTGAAATGCGATTTACATAAATGTAATTGAAATGTGTTTGAAAACTAATTACAATAACCTATATGGACACTGAGAACACATTTGATATACCCTACGGTAAAGATAAAAATGGTCTCATTAAATAAAAGTATAATTCCGATAACTTTTGAATTACAGTTTTATAAATTATCAACAACTAAAAAATGATACAAGCAAGAATTGTATTGAAATTCAATCATGTTGAGATTAAATTACAAACTATTCTTCACGGTGGAAATCCATGTCTGAACTGGGGTTTACAACTTCATCGACTTTTTTTGGTCCTGTTACCGGATGTCAAGGGGAAAAATAACGATCTATACTGCTCGAGCACTGTGCGTGTAGTTTAGCTGATATTTTTTTTGAGTAAACAATCACGCTCGTACGTGCAATCATGCGAGAATCGAGCACGATCTTAAATGAAATGTAACAAACTGAGGCTCATAAAGTCTATCTCCCGTAGAGTCAAAAATGGTTTATTATTTATTGTAAGGACATTTAACTGCGCAAAAGGATAGAAGAATGTAAAGCTTATTTCATTGCTATAAATTACATATTTTAACCCCTTACTATTTTCTGTTACAGACGTGGTTCTTCACAGATAGGGACGATCAGTACTTTCAAAACCAAACAAGTGAGTATTGAAAAATTGTTTTTTTACGGTTTCGGTAAAAATCAATTTAGTAGCAATACATTATTATATTTGTTTGTGGTTTATTCTGAACCAAAATATTTAGATTATTACATTTTCCGAATAGGAAAAGATAAATAAAATAATTTCTTTTAAGAAATTGAGATTAAAAAAAACAAATATCCATATTGTTTATTTCAATGATTAATACGCGCCCGATAATTACATTCTGAAGATAATCGCGCCTGGGACAAAATATGCTTTGGAGAATCGATGCAAGAGCACAACTTCACCCTACCATTTGGAATGAACGCACGCGGAAGTGTCGATTTCGTCTGACTTCGTCCGACTTCACTCTGACTTCATACTGACTCGTTACTGATTTCCCATGACGCTACGTTCGTATTTTCTGAGTCACTACATTGTATGACGACTCTTTTCTTATCTTTACGACTTCTAACATAGTTTTACTGACTTAGTCATAGCTACAATGACTTCAACGTTACGATTTCATGCTTTTCATAGCATTACCTGATTTCGTTAAGACTTCACGCAAAATTCTTACGTTCGAAACGTTCGACTTTAGAGTGAATAGCCCGTCGCTAAAGGTATAAATTTTTTCTCTTCTTTCACGCCCTCGAAATAAGCGATTAATTACTTTTCCTCTTCTAAGATGTACGATATTCATTAACGCCGTATGTTTTGAAAATCACTTTTAATGAACTTTTGGAAGGTAAAATGAAACATTTGCTGGCGAACTAGATTTGTTTAAATCTCTGTCGTCATTTAGTCTCAAAGAGAACGCGTAGAAAGTTGAAGGGCTCGTAAATCAATTTAAAAGTTTACTTACGCCTCTCAATAGTCTCAACATAGGTAAATCAGCAGCCTTCATGGTAATGATTTTTGGAACCTTGTTTTCAGCTCTTCTGATTGAACTGTCAATATGAACTTGAGCTATGCTGAAATATATTACTTGAATAAGCCTACGTTTACCTAGTTCTAACCTTAACTTAATTATTCTTTTGAGAAATCATTTGAAGTATCAAAGAAGGGCGCATTCGAAAAAAACGCCAGATGTGAGAAAAAGCCGCCTACATTTTTTAGTTTTCTATTAAAAAAAAGCGTCTCCCCAAAAACGATATATTGACCCCGAAAAAAGTTGCATAACTAGCTATTACTTAGCTTTATTCAATCGTGAAAAGAACAGGCAAAAAAAAGTTCAAATAAAACAAAGATACCAAATATGGATTTTCACCCACTTCTAAATCGAGCTAGACCATAATCTTCTACATAAATATGAGTTAGTAAGTCAAAACAATTAGTTTCAGCCAATAAAATCCATTTCCGAAATTTGGCCCTTATTTCTCTGAAACTCTCCATTTACTTTACTCGAAAAGTTGCAGTTATGAAAATTATTTCAGCCAATAATTTTTCTTTCTTTCTTATCTTTACAATCTGCTGAGGTAATATAAAACATTTCGTAAAATTTCGAAAACAAAGGACATTTTTTTCATTGACATTATCGTTACCGTGCCCCTAATTAGATTGTTACACTAATTATAAGCTACAATCTGTTTTCTTTAGTTTAAAAATGTTAATTCATTATTAAAACTAAACTAAACGAGAAACCTGAAATAGCGGGAAACTGAAGGTTATTTCATGTGGAAAGAGATATTCGAGTCCCTTAAACTGAAACCTAGGACGATAAAGTGGAGAAGCGAGGATGTTCGGGTTGTGTTATATAAGCTCCTCGTAAATAAGACTGTCTTCCTCTGTAATTAAGGTCCGACCTTACCTCAATATGAGCCCCTTCAAACGACCTGGACATCCACTGAAAGTTTTGTGTTAAGGAGAGGCACTTCAACATCTAGTTAACCCTGTGACGTGAATAATTCAATACACGGGATCGAGATATTATCCTCTCGAGAAGAGAAGGCCCTGATATCGAAGGATCTCTTCATTGATTTTATCGTTCATGGACGAATAGATCCTCAGGCGGCGACAGGTGACAGAGTGGAGGAGTGAGAAACACTGAGACGATGTATCCACCACAGTAAAACGGAATAGAATATCTTCTTATCGGATTATGTTCTCTCATTTCATTACTTATTCTATTTTTATCGAGAAGAATAAATTTTTTTGTGGCTTGGAATTCTAAGAGACTTCCTGGTATTTTTGAGATTGTACGATATCATGGGACTTTGTTTTCTGGAATTTCGAGCAGGCGCGCATCCACAAAAGTGTTCCGGGGGGCGTCGGAAAATTGTATACACATAGGGAGCTTTAACTAATTATCTTGATTAATTTCTGTATAGATCATTTCATACATTTGATATTACTGTATTCTATCAATCATGATTGGTGCACCATCTGCGCGAAAATCCCAATATAATTGTTTCAGAGTTGCCTCTTGAAATCTCTTGTGAATTCAAAGTATTTGCAATTAAAATAAAATAATTTTTCATTCGTCAATTCATCAAATAATTTTATAAGACCTTATTCGAAATCAGGTTTTTTCTTATTTTAAGAAGTTCGGATTCTCTTTCATTTAAATGTCTTCAGTTTGAAAAAATTACCGGCCCTAGAATGATTACAACAGGTTTCAGAGGAATTTGTCGAATTTCTAAGGGATTTAATTACTTTAAGAAGTTTGCAAAGCTTTTAAGCGCCCTGAGGAATTTTTCAAGATTTTACTGATTTTACGGAAGTCCAAACAGGGATTATACAAGCATTAATTGATTTAATATTATTTATAAGGTTTCAAGGGCTTAGCAAAATTTATGGGATAGCAAAGCATTTCTTAAACTTGATGAGGATTTTGAAAGATGTTGAAAGATTTCATAGAATTAAAAAGGTTTTAGGGTATCCTTAATGATTTTAAGGGACTTCAGAATATCTTTAAGATTTCAAATGATTCTCATCGAAGGATTTGATTTGATTTTAACGAATTTCAATAGAAAGAAAAAAAATTCTAAATTTTTATAAAATTTCTATAAATTGTAAAGAATTTCAGAAGAATTAAGGGGTTTCGTTGCGTTTCAAAGAATTTTATAAAATTTTAGAGAATTTCAGTACTCCTAAGGGGTTTAAAGGCTCTCTACGCGATATTTTATATTTCTCAGGATCTCAAAGGATTTCTTAGGTATTGAAATATTTCAAGAGATTTCAAGTAATTTCACAGACTTCAATGAATTTGATCATATTTTTATGAATTAAAAAAGTGGGAATTGCCATTTCGGAAGATTTGGAAGAATTTTGCAAGATCTGTAAGTTTTTAGGATATTTAAAAACATTACACTTTGTGAGGCTCTTCACTTGAGGTGGGCGCTTATAGAGATTGATCTGCGCCTGGATCAGTTTTGTGGAACGAATTTGTTATTTAAATAAATAACGGGGATTTTAAAAGCTCCTAATTTATTTCAATAAATTTAGCAGGATTTCAAGGGATTTAATTTGATTTAAACAGATTGCAAACATTTCAAGTGATTTTATAATATTTAAAGGGATGTAAAAAGGAATTTCATTACATTTTTAATCAATTTATTTATCAAGGAATTTAAACTTTTTAAGCTAAAAAAGCGTTGTTTTCGCAAGGTCTCAAAACTTGAACTATTTCAGAATTGCGCATTCAGAACTACAGTTTTAAATTTAAATCATAGAAATTCTAAAGGTGACAAAAATGATTAAGATGTATCATATAATGTAGTATCAAATGACATTCAAATTGATTGGATAGATATTATTATTAAAAACTGATATTCCTGTACAAAACAAACACCCACTATAGATTTCACTCGTCAAAATAGAAGAATTTTAAAGATTGTAAACCTTCAGAGTTTGATTATTTTAAAAACGATGATGAAGATATAATTTATAATTGAAATCTTCAAAGATAATGTTAATTGAATCGTTAAAAGGTAAACAATTCCAAACTTCGTCTGAACTTGAGAAACTTCCGAAACGCTTCATACTCGAACTACGTTAGCCACATGACCTCGTCAAGTGATAGTGTAAACAGAATCTGAAAGTTATTCTTTTTTATATTTTCGCTGATAATTAATATTGTGGTCTATGAAATATTGAAACTGCTGCGTATATGAAAACTATTGATGTGTAGTATTAAAGAATTGTTTCCGTTTCTTCCGGGTAACCAACACGTAAGTCATATATGCAAATTAATTCTTTACATATATTGAAAATAATTTAGATTTTTAATAGTTAAAAGAATAATAGCTTTTAAGCTTTTTACATGCAAATGTGTACCTAGAAAACTTTTAATTTTCTTGAAATATGTGTTTTTTAAAGCTAGAGGGTTGCGACCTTTTGAATTTGTTTGTTCTTTTATGTAAAATTTCATTCTTGTGGCTTACAGCCTTATGCAACTAGTTAGACATAATCTTTTTCAATCTTTGAAATAGTAACATTTTGTTTAATTTTTCTCCATTTCTCAGTGAAAATGAAATAAGTGAGGTTACGCCAGAAAATCCCATGAAGGGGGGATTTTTCGAGGATATTTGAAGGAATAATATTGTAAACATTTTTGAAGTGAACTAAACGCACAACTAAGAAATAAAGTAAAGAACATCTGTCAGACATCAAATCATCTGTCAGACATCAAATGTTCTAGGCAAAGTCAAATGAACAAAGATTGGGGTATCAAATCAGCGGAAAAATGATAAAACAAAAATACGGAGAATCAAAAAGAGGCTCTGTTGTCGACATTATCAAAGAATGAAAAAAAGTTTTGGACTATGGGATCTGGGGTAGAAGAAAGATAGACGGTTTAGTTGCTAAAAGAAGAAGGGGGAAGCGCACGCGAGCCCTCGGGCTTCGTCCGACATTTGACCTCAACACGCGCTCTGCTCACAGGTTTGTTTCAGATTTTTTCCTTCAGCTCACTTTCCTCCACCTTCTTCAGCACTTTTTCAACTAATTTGTCTCTCCTTTCTTTTTATAATTCAATTTTTCTCTTTTTTGTTCCACCTCCGCTACTCCTCCAACTTGATGGTAAACTTTTCTCATTACCATTCGTACCCAACTCGCATAATGTCCCTCGTTTCTGCACTCCTGAAAGCAGGAGATCCTCCCTCTCGCAAGGTGGCGCGAGTTTAGATCGTTATCCTCCCACAGGTACGAAGCACGAATTAATTAGAACAACACATATATACTGCCCCCGAGCGACTCAATGTTTATTAACCTCGTAATTAATTGTGCTCACTTGATTTCAGACGGCCATATGATCAATACCAAGTGTTCGTCGTCACACAACAGGAGGGCCTTGTGCTGCAAGATGTCTGTGGAGTTCGACAGGTTTTTGGATAGCGGCAGAAAGTGAGTACCTCTCTCAATTAGCATTTGCATGAAAATTAATGTCCATTAGCAAGACTCTATTGGACGATCTCCTACTTCTTTTACCAAAAAATTGATCATATGTGAATATATGATACGTGTTGACTTATGAAATATGCTCGACAATTTTTATGATTGTGTCATATTTGAAGAAAGAGTTAAAACGGGGAGTCCAGCACTCAGGATAACGATTTTTTCTTAAGGGTGCTAAGAGGAACAGGATGTAAACTAGATAATTTTTACAGTTTGTGACCTGCGAAGATTTTAGAGGTATGTAAGATATGAATTACTATCGGCGAGAAAACTATAGGCATCTGCCTTTGAAGCTTAATGGAAAAAAGTAAGGATTTTCGGGTACATTTAAGAACAGTCAAGTTTAGAGCATTATTTTTTATACAAGGGACGATGGGAAAAATTTGAAAAAATTCATGAGTATCAGAAAAACTGTTGTGAACCAGTTGCAGTTGAGAAATTAAAAAAATAATAAAAATTGTTGCTTAAAAGTACAAAAATATGCAAATATATTATCTTCAGTTCTAATACAGATATTAAAGCGATTCAAACTGCACAGAAAGCAGGGGGGGGGGGGGCTGTTTTTTTTACTGCCGACTGCCCATCCCTTTCTTCGACCCGTGGCCAGGTGCCATCCAAGCATTCAGAACCAGGAGTCGAAGAATGGCACCAGCAGTCGGCAGCAAAACAAAAAAAGCCCCCCCCCCCCCTGCTTTCTGTCACTTGTTTTCCAACAAAAAAAAATGTCTACAGTTTGCAGAAGGTAATATGTTTGCACATTTTTATACTTTTATGCAACAATTTTTATTATTTTTTAAATTTCTCAACTGCAACTGATTCACAGCAGTTTTCCTCATACTCATGAATTTTTTCAAATTTTTCCCATCTGCCCTTGTATAAGAAGTAATGCTCTAAACTTGACTGTTCTTAAATGTACCCGAAAATCCTTACTTTTTTTTACATTTTTCAGTCTGTTAAGCACAACATTTTTTTACATAAACGTCTTCAAGCTCATTAACGTAGAAAACTTTCAGCTTTTAAATGACTGTTTTTTTATTGCGCCATAGTAGCACGGTAGTGATTATTATTTTTTCTTTGAAGGGGGGAAAGGCAGAATCTTTCAATTGGTTATAGAGTTCTGTTAGATTTGTCAGTCGAGAATATCTCAAAATGTGGGTTTCATCTGCTCTAATTGTAAGTCCTTTTTGTATGAATAAATGAATATATAATAAAATTGATGAAGCAGGGGGTTTTGAATGATTTTTATTTGAGTTTAGTCAACGTAAGCCCTTCAAATATTAGTATAAATTGATACCTTAAATTTGAAATATTTGGTAAAACTCATTTTAATAATGAGTTTCAAAAATCGTATTAAATTTCAAATTTTACCTATCATTCGAGTAAGAAGTTACTGTTTTAAAATTGCTTCGTCTGCTTAGTCACCAATACAAAAATCTGAAATGCCACCAAAAACATCAGCGATGAAAAAAAACCGGTCAAATACAACTACATTAATTTGTGAAATCTAAGTTTGCCCAGTTATCTGGAAAAAGATATTCATAATAAAATATATTCAGCAGCTTTTTTTATAAAGTTCCCCATATAAATGATTAAAATTAATTTTATAAAGCCATATTAGACACTCTAAAGGACAGCTAGATTATATTATACCATCAATCTTTTATATCCAAAAAATTTTTAAAGTAATTTTTCTTATACATTCAATCCTGCCAAACTTTATAATGTATAAAATGGCTACTTAATTAATTTAATTTTCACTAAATTATTTAGTAATTTACTAAATTTTAAAAACTTAAATAATTGTTCAAATAATTTTATTCAAAATTTAATTAAATAAATTAAATTGATTTGTTCTTTAATTCAATTCAATTACCATAACTAATTTAGGTATACCATTCTTTCATTCCATTTAGATTAAATTTTTCAATTTCAATTAAAAATCGAAAGGGTGGCTCATAGGGTGGCAAGGTTTACCGAACCTAACTATCACTTATTAAATAAAATTTATATAAATATTAAAATAAATTACACATCTGTGCTCATCTTTTCAGCTTACTCTACACTGTTAGAAATTTATATAGCGATTTTACTATAAATGTAATGGAAGCAATATGCATATACGCGTAGTAAATTTAATATACTATTATCTTGTAAAATAATATACTTGTATAATAAAATAGAGTGCATAAAAGTTCAAAGTTCTTTCATGTATTTAAATCTTGTCAAATATTTAGAACAAAAATAATAACCTACAATACATCGACTAAATTCCTATTTGTAATCAAAGTGCAACATACGGGTGGGGTTTTCGTCAAAATTCAATGTCAATGTCAGAATTTTTATCTGAGTTCTGCTGCTTTTAGGTTAGGTGTCTGAATTATGTACTTAATTGAACTTATCCACTTGAAACCCCAGTATAATTTATGTTCATCTAGAAGCAAATATAATGCTTTATTATTTAGAATTAAACATTATTGTCCAAATTAATTTTAACTTGTGTAAAGTGAAATTACCTGGCTTTTCTAAGAATTTATCAATATACATGTATATTAAATTTACCACGGAGCCTCTTAATAACTATTTCATAGACCGAGTTCTTAAATTTACTATACAAATGTATAGTAAATGTATATTAAAATTGCAAACATTTTTAACAGTGTATTCAACTGGTCGACAGCAAATTTTAATGAGAAGTCTGTAGCAACATATTCTTGATATATATTGCAAGTTTGTAAAAAAAATGAAAATTTTCTCCTGTACTGACGTCTACAGTCTATAATTTATCCAACAAAATAAAACCAAATTTTAAAGAGAAGGCTTTAGCAACATGTTTCTGAAACATTACCTTGAAACCACACTTAAACTAATTTTTTCATGATTATAGTCAGTGAGCTGATAAGTTAACTTAAAATCTTAAACGTTAAAACTTGTACAATTTCAAATTTTAGGAAATATAAATAAGCGAGAAAATGTTTGAAAACAGGGAAATGACCCGGAAATTTTATTTAGTCTTGAGTGTCCACCCTGATAACACATCTCTTTGCTTTTTACTGCAATTTGTAATTTCGTAATCATCAATATCCCTCTTCTTACATTCACATCGGATACAGATTTTTATTTTGTGTTAGGAATCCCACGCATGACCCCTGTTCAATCAAAATTTCTCTGCGGTAAACACATTAGCGGGTAAATGGATCCTTGTGCGGAGCGAAACCGAGTCAAACGCAGAACAAGAAATTAAACGGTCTCTCGGTTCGTTAGCACGAAAGGGGGTGCAACCACGGAAACATAAATTGCCTTTGCAAGGACGAGATCAACCTGTTGCCGCAAAAGAGTGTAGACTGCAGGCTACACAGCGAATTTATTTAGAAGGGGCAGAGTGCAGTGAGGAGAGCACTAGAGACAAAAAGAGAAATAAAAAGAGAAAGGGGTAAACTGGGTAAGGGACACAGCAAAGGATGAAAACGTTGATGCTAATTAACCATCTAATCGCTAATTAACGAGCCCACCGACCTAACCGGACGACCAGTAAGAAGGAAAGAGACATTTCTACGTGTCTCCTTTCAGCGTCTTCTCGTTGCATTCGAAACGCACGTTTTATAGAGACCACTCACGCGAGAATCAGCCTTAATTTTTTTGAGTTAATTCCCCTCTACTTCAACGCTTGTATTAATGCCGAATGTATGTGATGGCTTTTGAGAGTAAAATAAAATTGCACAGGAATGATAGGAATCGTTCAAGCAACCTCGAAAAAAATATATCGTTTATTTTACATAAAAAGGCTGTTAAAAGGCAACAACAACCTCTCTTCCTTCAAAGAGACAATAATATTTCTTTTCTTTTCAAGAGTGCTTTTATTATTTTATTATCATCATTATTGAAAAGTACACTTTTCGCGAATTGACTGACAACCTTCGTTTTGATGAGTCCGTATCGGATTCCGGCACGGAGATTATTTCTTTTAAATTTGTCCTTAAATTAGGCAGCACCTAATTATTAAATCCCAGCAATTAAAAAAAAAGAGAAAATAGGAAAAGTTTAATCTTACAGGTTTTGACAGGTTTTCTGAGAATAGTTAAACGTGAAGAGCAATGGCTTGAATGTATGAAGTGCCAGATTTCGAAATATAAGAATTTTATCTAAAACTTGTTCGTAAGTGAAACATTAAAAAAAATATTCAGAAAATAGACTGTATCGAATTTTCATCAAAATATGGAAAGCGGGTTTCTGAGAAAATAAAATTTTCTAAAAGAAGAAAGTAGGTTTAAAAACAGTCAAAATTGTACGAAAATGTAGATAACTGATATTTGTTTGCTGTCGCAAAATGACCATTTTTGCATGTTTTTTCATACACTATTTATATACTATTTTATACACTCACACTCGGTCGAAAAAGTTTTATTCAAATTTACAAAAAGAATGACCCCCAAGTTTTTAAATTTTAAATTCTCATAATTCGAAAAAAAATTTGGTAAATTTTGTAAAAATTTATATTTCAAACATTACTTCTGACCCTAGAACCTAGATTCCTAGATAATGCATCTAAAAAATTTTGCGAAATTACATTTGGCTTGGAAGTTCATAGAAATCAATATTTTAGTAGTTATCCTCAAAATTCTTCTTGGATCTTCTTCCAGCTGAAATGTTTAAGTTTGATTTTGATTTACGATTTTTGAAGTTTGAAAGCTTTTTGCACACCCCTTGTTCTGATGGCTGCTTATGGGGCTCTCGAGTTACCCGAGCAATATGATCTCAGAAAATACGCTTAGCAAACTTCGGACACATTTATACTTAGGTCCGTTAACTCTGTAACTGCCAACCTATTAAGCTAATATGGTATGTAAATTTCCTTCTTTTAAATTTTTACTATCGTACGTAAAAGAAATACTCAGAAAATTACAAGTAAAGGTACTATTTTCTGGAGCTTTTACCATTTCAGCAATTCTTCTTGATTTTGTAAGATTATTTGAACTAAAGCGTCGTTTTTGTAATTTTCATCTGTAATTTATAATAAGCAAATACAAGCGTTATACTCCAGATTTGATTCAGTCAAATATAACTGATTACAAATCATTTCTGGCTGTTTTGAACAATGTGATTTCCGCGATTTGAAATTGTATCAGAATCATTCTTTTTCCTTTCTCCTCATATCAAATGACATCAAATACTTCAATTATTATTTATTTATTTAAATTGCGGCTCATTTAAATTATGATTGTCCATACAATTAAAGTACGTCTTTTTCACTTTGAACTAGGACGTACGTATTTTGTACATAAAAACAGTAATTAATACCAAAATTTAAAATGTACAAAAATATGTAAAACTTGAAGACTTTTGTATATTTTTTTAATATTTAATTTAAAAATGTGGAATTGCTTTTTCATTACTATCCGTCGATAATCTTAAACAGGTCAGTATTTTCTATTTTGGATATCCTTAAAGTTTAGTTTCTCGTAAATTTGAGATTTGTTTCGAATAAAAGTTGTTTTTAAACTAGAATTAGGTCCACTTTGAATTATGTTGAAATTTTTAATTAATAACACATTTGAATGCTACCAAATTTTCGTTCTTTCTAGTCTTGCCTGCATCCTGTTTTGTGCCGAAATATTTGTGTAATAGCTTAAATTTTAAATGGTAATATAGTTACAGCATATAATCATAAAAAAACAAGTATGTTCTCACTTTAAAAACAAGTCTATTTGACCTTTTGGTAAGAAGACATTTTCTCCGTCATGTAAATATCTTATTAAATTCTCAAGTATTTTAAATTGTTACTTCTTTATAAAGTTTGCTAAATGTTAATAATTAAATACACAAGGTGACACTTGCTAATTGAAGAACACATATGTAATTTCATTAAGTTTGCAATTTGAACTTAATTAAAAATATTCTTAAACGCTTTAATATCGTTATCTCTAGACTGAGCAGTAATTTCGACAGGCAGCAACATAAAAATAAAATTTGAGGTATCCGAGAGAAATTCAAGGAACGTATACGAAGATCGAAATCTCATGGGACCGAAAAAAACTTCCTCGTTTGATGCGTTGGTCGGATGTATTTTGTTCGGGAGCGTTAACTTTTTAGGCATCTCGTACTTTCGGACAAACATGCGTATGAGTATCATAAGACTCTTCCATGCTTTATCTGATGTCAGACTTATCTCGTAAAGCCTGGTTCTTTCTTTCTCGCTGAATGGACCAACGAGACTCCATAACTCCATGCTTATCTGACCGCATGTCGATAATGCGTATCGATGTCTCGAGATAAGTAAATGATTGCTCGTTTCTCGGTGGCCAACACTGTGCATAAATATTTTTCTCGGTTGAATCGTTAAGAAAGACGCCGGTAATAGTGACTAGCGTTTATTGCTCCTACGATTTCTGAGTAAAATAGTAAAAATCAGAAAACAGCCTTATTTTGAAATCTCATAAAATCGCTCTCAGAATCAGCTTTATGAGACTAGTGGAAAAGAATGTAATATGCTGATTTGTGCAAAACAGGAATCTTTTCGCTTATTATTCGACCAGTATGTTTTTAAGGTAAAAACATTCTTTCGTCGATCATAGATAAATCCTGGATGTGATTAGCTGAAGATTCAGTGGGTTCTGAGTTTAGAGAAAAGTACATAGTTACACCTCGAACTACACTCAACAGTTGCGTATAAAAATTCAT
>NC_046662.1:95429423-95432072 GCF_010883055.1 Belonocnema kinseyi
ATTGATTGAATTATGTATATTATATACAATCTGTATTCATGCGTATCGTACATCCTCTTTCTTTTTACTTATCTGAAAAATCAGTGAGATAATTCACATTCTAAGATGATTCAAAGTTATTGCGACCATATTCACACAGGATTCTTTGAGAATTTCGAATAGATTATACGTTAATCTTGAACTGCACCGCTTTAGATTTCATATGATATAAAGTGTGCTCGTTTTTCTATCCTTGTCCATGAGAGTGCATATAATACACTAAATTATTGAAGGAGATAGTAAAAACTGACTACGGCGTTAAGGATTGGTTAAGTATTATTAATGTGCTGCTTAAAATGCTTCGTTATACCAACTGAAGAATTTTATGGAATTTTATGTGCGCAAAATAAACGGGGGTACCTCGATCACTGGCGATGAGCTCTCGAGGTTCGCCCCTTTATAATTACCGCACCTACCTTAACCGGTTTCTAGCCACAAGTAATAACATCTTGATAACAGCCACAATCGTTACGCTTGCATGAAGACAAGGGTCACTTCAAACGGAGCGAAAATTTGATATACATTTTTTTATTATTTTACTGGGATGGTACATGCAATTATTTTGATAATAAAAGATCTTTCTTTCATAATTTTTCATTTACAAAATACTATTTTCTTTTATGAGAATGAATGGTTTGAGTTCTTAGTTTTCGAATGTTACTATATTTGCAGCTGTGATTGCTGTGGCCAAATCCGAGGCTCATAAGCGTAACAAAAACCATTTTGGACCATTTCAAATTTCAAAAGACGATTTCAAATTCAAATTTTTCTAAATAGTACCCCTTCAAATAGGGTCTTAATGATTTGGTAATTTGAAGCTTAACTTCAGATTAAAATATTCAACCTTAATAAGTAAGGTAAAGCGACCATTACTGGGACAACGTAAAAAGTATGTCAATACTAGGACAATAATAAATATTGTTGAGTATCTTTTATATTTCAACATAAATCATAAAAGTAAAAATTGTCTAGTATTTCTGAACTTCTTTTATTACTATTCATCATATTTAATATTAATCTAAAATATTAAATGTTAATGCATACTTAGTAATTTGATGAAAAATTAAATTTATGAGTTACTATTAAGTTACTTACCTAAGGAGTGGTCAAATTTGAGGTTAGAATTGGAGGTTTGAATAAACTACTTTGAAATACTTTTTTAGAATAAATAATCAATTGAATGGCAAGCGTGGTGCGTATAAACAATATTTGTATTATTAATTAATTTAATTTAATAATATCTTGTTATAAACCCTATTGGGATCTCCTTGTCCCAGTATTGGCTTATTTTGCCTCCCACTTAAGGATATACTCCAAAATTCGTGTCCCACTAATTGTCGATCTGACTAGCTTACAAAATATCCATTTATATTAATTAACTATAAAATTAATCATTTATTTTTTGTTCTAATCGATTCAATAATGTATGAGAAACTAATTATAACAGTTTTGTACCAAAAATTCTAATTCACCATTTTAAAATTGTGTTTATGTTAGTTAGCTTTTCGTAACTGTCCCCGTAAAGTCGGTTTACTTTAAAATTAAATGAAAGACATTCGAACTTTAGAACTTTTAAATTAAGATTTAAAACGAAAATGCCTCATAAAAACGGCACAGAATGAAGAAATTAATAATTAATAAATATATTCAATTGTGTATTGATGAATGGATTGACTTTGCGCGTTTGCATAATGTTTAAGAGAAATTCCTTCTTATAATTTTAATGTTTTCGTGAATCCTGATCTTTTACAACGTTTTCTAAGTTCGAAAACTGACTTTTAGCAAAAAATTGGAAAACCCCTTTCAAAATGATTACAGAATTTTTTCTATTGTTTGAGGCCTTTCTGCAGATAAAAATACTCTAGAGAAAAATTTCCAGTCCTAAGGACGAAAAAAAGGACAGCAGGTTTATAAAATCATCATCAAAAAAAGTTGACATACCTTCCAAGGAGATGATCAGATTAAGAATTTTTTTCAAATCTCATAAATTCCCTACTAAGAGTCTATTAGGACTATTAATTTGCCAAAGCATTATTTGTCAATGTCTACCCGATTTCAAGCAATCGATTTTGGAAAATTTGTAATTTATTGTAATGTTTATTTTTCTAGACGGATATTTAAAATCATTTCTATATATTTTAATGGATTTTTACGATTTCCACATACTTCAATTGATTTTAAAGGATACTAACGAATTTCTAAATAACTTTAGGCAATAAATTAAATTTTATTTGAAGGTATTTCTACGGATTTCAATGATTTTGAGGAAGATGAACATATTCGAAATTTTAAAAAAGATTTTAAAGATTTTAAATATTTTCAAAGTTATTCAAGAGATTTCAAACATTTCAAGGAAAGTCAAAGAGTTTCACAACATTTCAGGGTATTATTTAAATTAATTCGAATGCTATTTGCAGGTAACCCACGAAACTGGAACTAAGACGCGGGCCTGGTGTACATTTAACTTATTTTAATGATTTATATTATTATTATTATTATTATTACACCATTACACCATTAAGCCATTTCCCTTTCGGGGTAGGCGTGACTCACTCGGCAAGGGAAAGGAGTAGTGTGTGGATGGGATAGAGATTTTTCAGATTGATCCAG
>NC_046662.1:95432172-95456359 GCF_010883055.1 Belonocnema kinseyi
ACGCTTCTCTTTTTGCTTTTTGGGCAGCCTGAATTTCATCATTCCACCACGCATCACCAGACATTCTTCCTACAACTGCGGTACCACATACTTCGATTGTGTCATGCTGAACAACAGAGCATTCTTTTCAAAGTCATTTAATCGTATTTAAAAATGATCTTTTTCAAACAATGTCTAAACAAATTACTTAAATACCTGCACAACATTTTACTGATAGAAATCTTGACGTGAATGGAATTTTCTCTTAAGTTTAAAGTTGAGACGATTTTCATTTGTCTCAACAGATATCATTTTGCAGCAAAAATTTTCCTTATGCAACAAACGTCACCTAATCCTGCCGCTAACTATATCTGTTTGTTTAAAACATATATTTATGTTGTTCAAAAGAAAACAGACAAGAGATACAACTTTTTCTCTGAGTGTCCTCAATTTCTTTGTAAAATTGGTACCCTTCAAGCATGCAAAAAGTAACCTTTGTACTCTAGTTACCTATCGAGACATGGCGTCATCTAGCGAATATTGAAATATATATTCCACGATCACCTTTTTCGTCACGTAAGATATTTTTACAGTGAGATTCACCTGGAAAGAGAAAATCCATGTTCCAGGAACGTGGTCTTCAGCTACTGGGTTCCCATCAGGTTCCCATGGTAGTTTGTCGAGTGGTCCAGTGTTTATTTCAGTAAGTGGTGAAACCCGTAAGGTAAAACCTTGCTGCAAGGGCAGCACATACAATATCGTGTAAACGACCGTGTAAACACCAAACCGTTGACGTAAGTACTGCCAAGAGAATTGTCGCCTGGCATGAATATTAATAAGCTTTTCGTGCTCTTTCGTTAAAAACATTCAATAACGGAAGTATGTGATATTTCCACTCTTAATTTTGCATGCAAATGAAGACTATAAACATTAAGTGGTAACTTTTTATGTTACAAATCGAGGGTCCAATTTCGTAAACTGTTTATGTATGTGAAGAAGCCAATTTTATTTAATAGATATCTTACAAATTTTGTTGACTTCGTCAACAATTCGTTTCTGATAAAATTGATCATGAAGTAAACAGAAGGATATCAAGAAATTTACGCTGTTAGATTCAAAGGATACTTAATTTACAACATTTAAGAGTCACAAGTTTTATTTTCCCTATGCCACTTTTTCCTTTGTATACACTTTTATTTTTAAAAAGACTTTCCAGCCTGTTTTATATGCGGTGTATGCGTTCTATTATCTCTGTAAACCATTCGCGGTGTTTGTGATTGACTGATTGCCTCCAGTCATCCATCATCGAGTTATCCAGTTATCCTCCTGTAGTACTACTACCTCTGAGGCAGCGGTTCATCTTAGAGATCCTTCAAAACTCGTAAGAAATGATCAGAGGCGTGTTAGCTACGTGTCGGCATGTTGACAAAAAAATAATTGGACCACGTGAGATGCTGAGCTCCCGACTCTGCTTTTCTAGGCGTAGGCTTCGCGGTCAGAAATAATATTTTCTCGAGAGGTTTCCGTAATTCGACACTCGGCACTCGACTCCTACGTAAGCAAAGCACGTACCACAGAATGTTTGAGGATAAGTTCAAATATTGTGACTTAACGACAATGTTTGACATGCGTTTCTATCATATTTTCCAATTTTTATTAATAATAACACGTAGACCTGTGAGATTTTTTAATTATGATTTTGGAAAACAAATTCTTGGTTATTCTAAACAAGTGACATTTTAGACAAGTTACATTGATTTGAAAACTAAAAATATTATTCATTTCCCAAAATAATTTATTTATTATTTTAGTTGTAAGTTAGGAGAATGTAAAATTGGTGTTATCGCAATATAAATGTTATGACTTATTGAGGTCATAAAAACTTAAAAGTTTGTGATTAATGTCCCTGATCATTTTATATACCCGCCTGTATAATTATATATATATATATATATATATATTGCGAACTATATATTTTTTCTACTGCATTGCTGCGCATTATCTAACATCTTTTTGAAGATCAAAATGAGGATTCCATAGCTATTTAGAGTTTGAATTGAATTTTTTATACGTCTTCGAAAAACATTCGAGAATAAAAAAACGGATCAATGCACGTGTGTTCTGAAATTTCGGAGAATTTGATTGGCCACGAGGTGAATCCTTTTATGGCTTGATGTATATATGTACACGTAAATGCACAATGCCATAGTCATGTAGTCTCAAGTGAATGGCAGAATAGAAGAAAAAAGGAAGGGTTACTTCTTTTTGGTGCACGGCCAGAACCTAGTTTTAGAGCCATCAGGAGGGAATTAGTAAGGAAGAAAAGAAGGACCAGCTGGTCCAGAAGATGATTCAATCCGTACTTGGGCATATTCGATGACGAGCGGACACGGCAGGGCCAGAAGAGTATCTCGAATGTCGGATGCGGGCGAATCTTATTACCATCTTTGGTGGCTCTATGTAATATAACCTTCTCATTGCCAAATTTTCACTAACGGTCACCTCTATAAATGAATTTCACCAAAAAGTTGTATCTAAAATAATAATAATTATGTTAATGCTGTCTTTGACATAAATTAAGCAATATATTCGGCATGCTATTTAATATATAAAAATTAAATCGAGTTTGAGTGACATCTTGCAGAACCTAGAATTGACTCGTCACATATATTATGCATAGTGGTCTGCTCTCCCTTTTTATCCTTTTCTACTCATTCTAATTCGAGCTTCCTAACGGTAGACTTATTCTTATTAAGCTGTCAATCTCAAGATTAATATAATGACGACCAGCAAATCCGTCCCTTTGCTTTCAAGCCTGTCTTTATCATCTAATTATTTTCATTTACACGAGCAATTTGCTTGCAATCTGAACACTCATGCTTCCGAATTAAGCTCCCTATTAAGTTCAATTGATGTTTTTTCAATCTTATTTGAGGAACAGCGAATCTTAATTGAAATTAATTTGTCATTAAATATTCTATTATCAAAAGTTGTATTTCCCTTTCTTATGCTATTATTCTTCAGTATAGTATCGGGAATTTTATTGATCACCACAATAATTGTGAATTAGGTTTCTTAACATTATTGTAAGATTTAAAATACTTGAAACCTTTAACCTCTTATATTTATCAACCTAATGCTGTAATATTTCCTTGCTTGGTGCATTCTTGGTGATTAATGGTGACAACCTATGTACACGTGATAGTAGATATCTTGCGAGAAAAATCTCTGTTTGAATATACTGTCTTGTGCTTTTCGCAGATTTGTGCATTTAATTACGAGAATTGTCGCTAATTTTTCACCACTCTAGGGGCTGGGGTAAGCAAATAATTAACCATAAATTTTCCTGAAATTCCCGTTATATTTGGCACGACGTATACTTGTCGGTTTATCTGCGTTGTAAACATCGCGACATCAGCATATATATTAGCTTGGTTGCTGTAATATCGTCACGTGAAGTCATGCTACGTCAGTAAGACAGCTTTTTATGTCTTAATTTTGTGCTCTGCTAAATTTAAGAGGAAAATAAGGTAGCCTAGAGCAGATTTTGTTTAAATGTCACGGGATCCCTGGGCATCTAAAAAACTTTCTTCAAGGAAAAGCGGTTTTAAAGCGATTCTAAAAGCACGGAATGAGCCTTTCGATTTATTGTCCATACGCATGCCTAATTGCTAGATATATCTCGTTTCAGCACAAAAGTGGGTGTTCAAGCAGTTAATAGTTTCTTGAAGATAGAAGGTATACTTTAGCGATTATTTATCATTGTTGCTGCAGAGTGCAGTGACAAATTATGAAATAGACCTTTGCAAAAACTTGTATATTGTAAATAATTTTATATTAAAATTGATAACCAAGTAGCTTCTTAGGTACTGTAATATGTCTGTCTTCTCCTTAAGCGAGTCTCTTTTATCTTTAGAGAAACTGCTTCTTCAAGGATTGAAAAATAAAATAGTAAACCTAAAGTTAAAGAACTTGAAGAAGTATTTTATTACGGTCGTTCAGTAATTAAAAAGTGAAACTTAAAAAAAATCTGTCATTGAATTTTTTGTTCGGATATATTAAACCCCGAGTTTCGGTCATCTTTATCAGCATTACACAAAAAGCTATAGATATTTACCTGTATGGACGTGTGTTCTTTAAATATGAAATAATATCATTCATCACCATTATATTGCTTCTTATTTTCTATTTGTGAATCAGAATGTTGCTCAATGCCTCGTCCAGCCCAAACATTTGAAGGAAGATATTCAATAGTTGAAATTCGTAATCTAGCGATAAAATTCATCTCGATTTTCAGTTATGTTTTCTGTTTCATAATTTCGAAGTATCGCTTTATATAAATCTTAATAAAAATATAAATACTATAAATAATTCAAAGTACAAAAAAAGATCGCAATATCTATCTCAATATGATTGCAAATATGTCAAAGATTTGATGCAAGAAATAAGGTACAGATTATTACTGAATAATTCACTCATCTAATTATAAGCCATTATATTTTTCAGTTCGAAATTTTTGGTTTTCCCATTTTAACCTTACAGCCTCTATGTTTTTTAGAGTAGAAATTAAAAATAGAAACGCGTCCGGAAGTTTACAGCTATGTACTTCAAAAGTTGTAAATGCAGTTGCCAAACTTTTGTATAGGGTTTTAATTATTATGTGGACAAAACTTATCTCGTAGGTTTTCTATGTAGTTGAGATATCTTTAAAATTCTTCATCTGGAATTATTTTGAGTTCTGATTGTCCTCAAGAGCGTCCTTACTGTATAAGCTTGGGAAGATAGCCGCTAAAAAATTCGATATCCAGGTGGCCGAAAGTTTTCTTATATAATATAACCTGTTTAATTGCATTTATCCCTCATCAGTGTATAGTAGTCCGTTGGAAATAACATTTAAACTTGCGTTCTTATTCATTTGACATCAATACAAAAATCTTGTAGGTCTCTTGAAGAGACACTTAAGCAGACAGGCGGGCTGTTGCGGTAATATTTTTTTCGAATCGGGTACATCCGCCGCCAGTTAGTACGTGCGCGTATTCGCATGCGTCATTATACACGAGTAGAATAATACTGTGAATGCACAGCTACACTTCCCAGAAGAGGAACATCACCGAATTCGAGTCACGTTCGAGTCGAGAGGCGCCCACAATACACCTGCTGCCAAAAGACACGGGACGTCCGTTGATGGCAAGATTACACGCGACAATCCCCTGTCAAGACCTCGCGCCTTCGAAAACTCACGCTGGATCGCGGATTGCGGATTAAGACTGAGCTGTGCAACGGAGCTTAAGGCAAATCAGGTTTGACGTACGTCTGATGCTTGCGCTCAAGTGGGTTGTGATTGGCAAAAAAAGTTTAAGTGGATCAAACAACTAATGCCAAAACGAACTGATCCTTTCCCGCTCCTAAAGAACTCACACTGACATATATCACTATACGTTGAAAACTGTAGTAATAAATTAAGGGGCCGTACAAAATTACGTAACACTTCCGGGAGGGGGTATAGTAGAATGTCTCATAACATGTGAAGAATATAGATGTTAATAACAGTGTTTTCAAATGCTTAAGAAATAAAAATTAGTGATTTTTTTAGAAGCATAGCATCTAAATACATACTGTTACACACATTTTCATCTATTCCCCTCTTAAATGCGAAGTGACTTAACAAAATCGACAGGGAGAAAACAATATCACATGAATTGCAATATATACCGTAATTCCTACGCTAGATATCATAATTATCGTATTATAATAGCGTAAAATCGAGATATCGTACATTCCAAGATTTTACATTATATTATTTTATTATATATTCGAGAGTTCTAGTAGTGGCCAAGCGATGTTTGTGCATTATAATATCGTACAAAACTCTGGAACCTGCTTGTACGTTATCATATTGCGCCGTTGTTCAATACAGAGGTTTTACGATATTATTGTGCGCTATCTTTTTCTCCGTATAATAGGAAAATCCAACTATTTTTCCTTGAAAGTTAATTCGTCTTAATTGAAAAGTTTACAATTATATTTTTGTTTGAATATTTTTTCAATTTAATTTTCTTTACTGAAAAGTTAGCGAATCCATTTTTGGTAAAAAATGTATCGTTTGTAGTTGAAAATTCTCATTTTTCGTTGGAAATTCAACTATACCGGGGGAAAAGTCGGATATTAACCAGAGTTCACGACCGGCGCAGTACCACGCCAGTTGTAATTCAGAATAAAACCAGTACTGTCTGTTAGCACTGTGCCAACCATCGGCATAGTAGTGGTTTACTACCGGCTCAGTACTGGCTGTCATTACTGGTAGAATACTGACGCAGGAATTCCGCCAACGGTTGTCGCTATACTGGTTCACAACTGGCCCAGTATTGACTGTCACCTTTAGTAAAATACCGGCACAGATGTTTTGCCAACGGTTGGCGTGATACTGGTAATCTACTGGCCCAGTACTGATACATATTACTGTTAACATACTGACACAAGAGTTCAACCAATGGTTGGCATTATACTGGTTTACAACTGGCCCCGTACTGACCTTTATTTCTGGTGTAATATCGGGACGGGTGTTCCGCCAACGGTTGGCGTGATACTGATATACTACTTTTTCAGTACTGATACGTATTATTGCCCAAGTTCGAATTGCCGGAGCTGAATACACGGTCCAGTGTTGGTCCAATTTTGGCAGCCAAAGGTCGGCTAAAGATATAGGGCCAATATCGGCATTTTAATCGGCTGAGTGTTGAGCCAGTGCCGGCAGCCTATATTGGCTATTTATATTTGCCGATCCTCCACCAATGCTTGGCCCAGTATCGGCACTTTATTCCGCCAAGTCTCACTTTTAGTACGGGGAACCATGTTTCACGAGGATCAGCCAAAGTCTGGCCCAGTGATGGCACATTACTGGGCCAAGTGTCACTTTTACCACGGCAAGCCATGTTTTATTTAAATCGGCCCAATGTTGAGCCAATGCTGGCAGCCTATATTGGCTATTTATATTAGCCGATTCTCCACCGATGCTTGACCCAGAATTGGCACTTTGTTTCATCAAGTCTTAGTTTTAGCACCTAATAAACGAATCTTATACGAAAAATAAAAAAAATTTATTGAAAAATTGTCAAAGTTCACGATGAAATTTGTTGAGTTCTGTCATTAAAAATTGTTAATGTTTATAAAAATTACATTTCCTTTCATTGCAAGAAGTTGTAAAGTAGGCTACAATGGATAAAAATGAAATATTACGCGAAAAATAATTGTAATCGATTTAAATTATTTATTTAAAAATTAGTGTATTGATATTCCTGTTAACATTTCATGTATTTTACATTTACACAACGTCACATAATAATAAATAATTAGAAAAAGAGAGCTTAAAATTTGGTTCTTCAACTTTTCTGAACTGCAGCTTATGAGAATGGCTTTTTCACAGAGTTTCAACTTGTCAGTTTAGCGGAGTGGTTAGCACGTCCGGCGGCTAGGCGATAGATTTAGGTATATAAATGTAGGTTCGATACCCCGTAGCGTTAGAAATTTTATTTATAATATAATGTTCAAAATGTAATATATGTAATTCAGTCTAAACAGGACCATTAATATTTATATTCAAAGTACTCGCAATCAATTAATATTTATTTTTTAAATATCGTTTTTGTCATATCCTTAAACCGTAGCCAGTGTTGGGCCGACAATGGCAGCCAAGCCTTGGCTGTCAAGTGCAGGCCATAGTTATCATTCCATCATTGGCGCGATAATGGCAGCCGAGCTTCGGCAATATTTTTTTCGACTCTGAGCCAATGTTGGGCCGTATGTGACGTCGTACTTGGGTGGTAAAATACTGAAACAAGAGTTCAACGAACGGCTGGCATCATACTCGCTTACAACTGGCCCAGTACTGGCCGTCCTCGCTGGTGCAATACCGGCACAGGAGTTCCGACAACGGTTGAGTGATACTGGGTCGACTACTGGCACATTACTGACAGATATTACTGGTAAAATACTGACACAAGAGTTCCACCAGCGTTAGGCATCATAATGGTTTATAACTGGCCCCGTACTTACCTTTATTACCTTTATTACTGGTGTAATTTGGGCACAGATGTTTCGCCAACGTTTGACGTGATACTGATATACTAATTTTGTAGTGCTGATATGTATTACTGGTAAAATACTGAAACCAGAGTTCAATGAATGGTTGGCATCATACTGGTTTACAACTGGCCCAGTACTGACTGTCACCACTGGTGCAATGTCGGCACAGGAGTTACGCCAACGGTTGGCGTGATACTCGGTCGACTACTGGCGCAGTACTAAACGGATTATTGGTAAAATACTGAAATGAAAGTTTAAATAACGGTTGCCATCATATTGGCGTACCACTGATTGAGGAGTGATATGCGTTACTGGTGAAATACTGGCACCGGCGTTTCCCCATCGATTGAAGTAGCAATGGCCACATACCAACTTCAAGTGTTGATTGGCAACCGACATAAGAGTTCAGCCAGTGGTTGTCGTGATACTGAGTCTATTACTGGCGCAGTGCTGATACATATTACTGGTCAAATACTGATACAAGCGTTCAACCAACGGTTGGTATCATACTGGTGTACTACTGGCTTAGGAATAATATTTATTACTAGTGAAATATACTGACATAAGAGTTTAATCAACGATTGGCATCGTACTGGTTTGAAACTGGCCCAGTACTGACCATTACCACTGGTGTCATACAGACACAGGAGTTTCGCCAACGGTTGGCGTGTTACTGGATCTACTACTAGCGCAGTGTTGATTCGTATAACCAGTCAAATACTGACACAAGCGTTGAAACGACGGTTGGCATCATACTGGTGTACTACCGGCTTAAGATTAATATGCATTACTGGTTAAATACCGGCATCGGTGTTTCGCCAGTGATTGGCGTAGTACTCGCCACATAATAACTTCAAGTGCTGATTGCCGACCGAGATAAGAGTACAGGCATTGGTTGTCGCGATATTGTGTTTATTACTGGCGCAAGAGTTCAGTCAACGTTCGGCATTATACTGGTGTACTACTGGCTTAGGAGTGGTACAGACTGGGTCGATTCCCATGGGCACGTTTGACCACTTATAGCGACACTAGCGCAATCTACAAGGAGGTGGCAAACTAAAGCGTATCCATGTGTTCGTGCACGTAAATGCATATATTATTTGAATGCATTTTATGAATTAAAATTAAAGAAAATAAACGAATTAATTCAAATTCATACAAATTTAAGACGAAAAATGTGTAAATACTGTTTCCTGTACCATTTTTCGGCATAAATTTGTACAATTTTGCAATAATTCTCCAATAAATGAAGAATTACATAAAACATGAAATGTAACCTTTTTTCGACATTTTATTTATTCGAATTATAATAGAGAAGTGAAATCAGTGACATCCTGACACAGCACAAACATTTCAATTTACTTTAAATTTGTTTATTTTTCAATATCCTGATTTCACTTCATACGGCGAGGCACAACTTTTTTGAACTTAGAAAAATTTGAAGTTTGTTGACAAAAACATAACCTCAACGAACACTAGAATGGCGGCGTCAAGATATTTTAAGAAAATATTACCCCCACTTATGCCCCTACAGTAGAGCTATCTACAAGGAGGTGGATAACTACAAAAGTATATGTGATCACACGCGCCCAACGGAGTCGACCGAGCCTGGAGTGGTATGCATATCTGGTAAAATACTGTTAAGGGTGTTTTGCGAGCGATTGGCGTATTTTTTTGTAATTTTCACTAATTGCATTTAAAATTAGAATTCAAACAATGTTTTTTTAACGAAAAATTGTATTTTTAATGTGAATTTTCAAAACAGAACAGTTACTCATGATACCTGGTTGAAAGTTGATCTACTTTGTTAAGCATTCACTTCATATTTATCGGGTTGAAAATTCAACTGTCTTCCAAAAATTGTTCTATTGGCTTGGAAATTTAACTATTTTGGTTCAAGTTTAATCTTTTTTGTTTGAAAATTTTACCAATTTATTGAAAATTCATCTTCATAGGTTGAAAATTCAGCTATCTGTTTGGTACAACCTTATTATTATCTTTTTTTTTTAAATTCAACATACTTGTTTAAAAAGTCATCTTTCTTGGTTAAAAATATATCTTTTCGAGTTAAATATTAAACTTTTTCTAAAACATTTAACTTCTTACCTTCAAAACTTAAGTTTTTTTGTTGTTGAAAAATCATCTTCTTTCGTGAAAATTCAATTACCTTGTTGAACATGCAATAGATTTCCACTTGATGTATTAGGAATTTAAAGTTTCTCATATCGAATTCAATGTATGTTACCTACATTAATTTTATTTGAGAGAATTTATTCTGCCGTTATTCCCTTATTTTCGAAAACAATCATCATATTGGACTTCATGCTGAGGTTGGGGAAGGGGGTTAAGCTTTCTGCGATGTTCCGTGACGAAGAAGGGGATGGGTGGAAAAAGTTTTAATTGCCCAACAACACTGCAAACAGATGGCAATTGTGTTCACAATCATACAACTAGATTCACAACTCTCAGTGTTGCGTTGTCAACTGTCTGCTGCGTTTTTCTCCAATTTGAAGATAAAAAAGTCTTTGGACTTCTCTGTCTTATACTTGTGTTTGCATTCTTGCTTTGACCAAGCTAAGTTTCGATAAAGGAAGAACATCTTTTTAGCATGCTATCTAAATTGGTGTGACAATGACGTAATTTAAATTTTAACACATGACAACCATATGCATAAGTTACTTTAAGCATGTATAAACACATATGAAAGACATAAATCGAGGGTACGAAATCGAGTATGAACTTCACGTTTGTCAATGACGAAGCAAAAGAAGCCAGTTCTTCGAGAATGCGCGATGAATATTTGTACAAAAGCTTCTGTACATATTGTGTCGTATTAAAACAACAGACCAGGATTTTCAGTGTAGGTAAAACCTGACTTACATTGTAACAAAAAAGAATTATTCGAGTAGCCATTCATACCGACAATTCTTTCTGTCTTACAAAATACAGCGGTCATTCTTTATATACCTTATCCATATATATATGTGCTTGAAAAATGTGGGCTTGGATTGGGGACATCATTATTTTTAAAACGTTGAGATCCAGAAAACCAATTTTTTTGCAACATAATGATACGAAATATTCAAAATTAGATCTTCAGATATCCCGACGGGCGGTCTAACTATCTAAGTATTGTGGATCTCTTGCGTGACGACTCAATTTTTCCTTAAATTAAATTCAGGTTGTATTAAAACAGGTTGGCCACTTGGTCGGAAATAGGGGTAGTGATAATGTATTTACATACCTTCTAACCGGAAGTTTGTTTAATTCTTAGTTTTAGTACATCATTTCAACTTGGATTACTATACTGGATATCACTTCACTTATTGGATCACGCATCCAATCACTTCAAATTTCACTGAATATACTTCGAGATTAAAATATTCGGTGAAAAAATGTTTAAAAGAATTTCTGGATTAAATTTAAACAATTATTTGGTGTCGAATTGAAACTTCTCAAAATTTTATAACTTCATTTCAAATTTCAAATTGAAAGCATTAATAGTTGCGGATTTTTCAGTTTATAGGCTGCAGTATTAAATAATTAGAAAAAAGCTGATAAATAAGTTTTACATATTCATAAATAAAAAGTAACTGTTTCATATCAAGAATTCAGTCCTTCACTGAAATGAATAAAGTTTGTAACTGACTCGAATTGAGAGTATATTTTCTAAAATAATTTAAAATTAGTAGCATGCACATTGTATGATTTGTAATTAAAACTTTTCAAGTTGAAAAAATTTATTTCAAATTGGAATAAATAATTTAAAATAGAAAGCGTTTAAATTCGAACAATTTTTTGTATTTAAAAAAATTCTTTGTTCAAATTCAAATGGTTCAAAACTGAAATTTAAGAGCTAAAGCCTTTTAATACTTAAACAATATTATGAATTTATTATATCAAAAATGAAATAAACTAAGATTGAAATTTAAGCAATTAGGCCATTTTATTTTGAAATCGCGTCAAGTTGTATAATTTTTAATTTTCATTTGAAGATTCCGAAATAAAAGTTGTTTTGAATGTTTAATTTTTCTCCTTCAAACTTGCTTGAAGGTTTGAATTCCGAACAATTTTATTATATGCTACAGCACGGTATACTTTTTTATATAATCACCAAATGTCAAAAATTAAAAATCGCTGAAAATAGACTTGATTCCATATATAGAACGTCTGAAACCTGGTTCTGTCTAGGGACTCACCCGAACTTCATTCCATAGTCACATAGTATATGAAGCATTCTATTTGTTGTTTTGGAAATTGTTGTCAAAATAACTTAAATATAATATATAGTGATGTGTAATAAACAATGCGCTCTATTCATATGAAAACATTTAATCCAGATGATATGAGGAAGACGTATCAATATATTAGAAACATGTTTTGGACTGCCTCTCACTCCCCAGGGAGTCATTTTCCTGAAGGCTTTTTATTTGAATGCATTCATTCATAATAATCATTATAACATCTCTAATTAGCTATCCTCTGAAAATAAAAGCTACTAATTTACCTGTACTGGATGTAACAACTCTTTACCCGTATTTCTCATCAGGGGATACGTTGTATGTAAGAAGAGTGAAGTCATGAACTGAAATGTTTCGCACGAGCGCATATACGCAGGACCAGTAAATGTCACTCCCCAGGGATAAATTACCTAGCTCCAGCTTCTTCGGTTCTTGCTTGGTAATGAAAATGAAAATGAAAATAATCAAAACTAATGAAGGAAGGAAGCAAAGAGTTGCCAAGCTTCAAACAAGACGCAGTTGAGTGAGAATTGAAGAAGGAAAAGTTCGTTGCCATTAGAGTAAATTGAACGCGATTCTCAGAAAAAACTGCAGAAGAAACGCAAAATATCTCGTGGAACCATTAAGAAAAAAGACAGAATATGAGTGAAAAAAGAGAGCAGGGAGAGTGGAAGGATGGAGAAGAAAATATGGAAGAGAAGTAAAGGACCTTTTCTTGGTCTCTAGTCTAAACGCTTATTACCCTGAATTACCGGGTAGCCTTCGTTCATACTGTAATACGCATGCAGTCACGCGAACGAGAACCGTCACAAGGAGAGGAACACCATGCCAGGAGCTGGACAAGTTTTTTGCTGAGGCGCTGGTGGCGCTCACGGTAATTACCGCGATACCGGGGACGGTCCGAGGCAATTACCAAGAATTTATCAGCAAAACTCGGGTGAAAATTGTAAGTAAACGCGAAGCATGCTCTCTTGCAGCGAGATTGCATTGGAAAAAATAGCGCATTTTACACGACACCTATGGTGACGAACGACTTTTGCCATTAAGAGACACATGCACAGAGATTTTAACATTTTAAAGTCCAGTGTTACAGAAATATACCACTTTCGAACATTGATCAGTTTTATACAGAAAATATAGAACAAATTCTTCTTTACCTTTTATAATCCTTTAATATGAAGTATTAAATAAAATTCGGAATGCAATATTTGCAATTAGGAACGTTCAAAATATTAATTTTCTTTAAAAAATGGATATTTTACAAACAAAAAATTTCAAATTTGGAAGAGTCAAGATTTAATAGTTTCAATTTAAAAAAACAATAATTTTAAGTTTCTGAATATCTCTAGTTATTGTTTCGGATTTTCTTTTTATAATTCAGGATTCTTCCTTTTCACAAAAATTAAGTCATCATCCGATTTTAACGATCTAAATTAAATTTTAATTTTAGTAGTAAGTCTTTGAACCTAAAATGCTTAGTTTTTTATTCTTTACTATTAATATTAGCCTTTTTCTAGGTTCACCAAAATTAGTTTAACGTTGAATAAATATTTGCTGTGAGCCCAAGGAAAATGAGAATGGGCGGCTAGTTTTGCCAATATTCGGTGAGCGTAGAATTTGCATTTAAAGCCGAATAATAATAATTATTTGATATATCAAGTATTATGACATTTGCTGGAGAACCTATTGTAATAATATTACTTTGAGGAGACGGAAAAAAATGTCAATTCTCTACAACTCTTTCAGACTTTATAATACACTGCAACCTCGCAAGAAGGCTCTACAACGGCCGTGGTATAAAAGGCCAATTCGGAGTCTCGATCAAGAGCCAGAACCCGGAAAAGGTTCTTGTTGCAAGGTTTCATTGTATATGATTATTAGTTGTCCTTCACTTAGTTATTACTTAGTTATCACTTAGTCCTTCATTAGTTGTCTTTGCACTTTTCTAATTTTCATTAAAGGTTTATTAAAAAATAACTATTACACTGCAAAAAGTCTTAGTTGGGCCAACTCTTTAGTTAGTAAGATATGGTACCGCTATTTTATTAGTTAGAACAACAACTTCATTAGTTGCAGTAACTATGCAATTAGTACCAGCACACTAAAGAAATGGTTGTTTCATCCACGAAGTACTATAAGGAGACCGCACTTTATGCCAGATATGTTATGTATAATACCTGGCGGCAGTTCGCGATCCACCTGTCGTCAGAATTTCTCCATAGAGAGTTTTATTTCCAGATAAGAGCGCCACTTCAGAGAAAATTTCTAAATATATTGCCACCACTATTCGAGAATAAATGAAAATCCGAGGACAGCGAATCAGCGCTCAAGTTTAGAATAAATATGAGCACAAATGATTCATCATGCAAAATATTTTTAGAAATGGTTTTTAATGATTTTATTGGGTCGTATATTTCTTTCGGACACTAAGTTCGTCATCCGGACTTTTGGGGCCTTTCAAATTCCAGCATAATCTGCCGCTTTGCTGATTCTAATTGACCTTCACTCGCCATTAGTAGAGTTGACATCTTTATGAAGTGCGTGTTGAAAGCACCAAGTGTGATTTGGATATATTTGCAACCCGCCGTTCTTGGTAACACGATACACAAAAAAACTGGATACGGCATTATTAATCATTCTGTTTTTGGAAATTTGTTATTTTTCTCTAAGCCTTAATTTGCTTAATGTTTTCGTAGGTTTTGGCAAGTATTATGTTGTTTTTCTTAAAAATAACCAGTCAAGTGTAGTGCCAGAGCTAGTATTATGGAATTTTTAAAAACGTTAGCTCTGAAAGAGCTGGAAAAGGGGTTAGTGTACAGAAAATTCCGTAACAGTAGGCAGTTCATTTTTTACTTCAAATTAGATACTAGATCTGACTTGCTAAATAAAATACAATTTTCATACATAGTCCTTCTAAAATTATGTAAATAGATTTACTTAGGTCATTTATGGAAAAATAGTACTCGACAGTTACGTTCGTGGTTCATCGTGTAACAATAGAATGAAAAGAGAAACATTGCAGTTTTGCCTTCCGGGTCGTAGGGATGTAAAAAGCATAGAACCATGACTGGTGAATAGTTTCGGATGTTTTCCCCTCAGGTTTCAAAGTATTTCATTTCATCCTTGAATGATTTCAGGAGAGAAGCGTTTCTTTAACATTTCTCTTGTATTATACCTGAAGTTATAAATATTTAACAACAAATTCCAATTTTGCCTTTATTTAAACGCGATTAGAGATTTTAATTTAACAGCAATTGTAACAAACAATATTAGAAATAATTCTTTAATCGGGGTATTGAAAAGTATCACTACATCCCTGGTGGACATTAATATTCATCATTCTGTACAGTATGTTACGAACGCGATTCGTATCTTTGGGACGCTTCTTTATTGTATTCATTAGCTTGGTGATCGATCCTCTAATTGAACTGACCCGATTGGGATCATACGAATTGAAGTATTTAACGCACAGCGGCCCTCAATTGGCTGATAGCCGTTCCAATTTATAGAACATACATATTTTAGTTTAGCTCATTGAAGTAATCGTTTTCTTGTTGAAAATGAGGCTATACAAATTATCTTGAATTTAGAAGCATCTAAATATATCTTCAATTGTAAAAGCTGATACATAAAAGAATACAATTGAGATTATTGCAATCTCGATTGTAATTGCTTGAAACTCACTTTCCAATATCCTTTTAATCGTTTAAAGGTGTTTCCTTAAAAATATTATTCGCGAAAAAAATATTAATTCCAATACTTCTTTTTTAGAAGAGTGGATTTATTATTTTGAAGATTCTTTTGAATACTTTATATTAGGTATTTTCAATTCATCTCCAGATATCTTCACTTCGTAGAGTACTGAGGGGGAAACAATTGTACGAAATACATGTGACAAATCTTTATGTTCTTAATATCTTCGTTTCAAATAATAATTTTTATAATTTTATTAATACATTAAATAATTTTTCTAAAATAAAACCTTATTTTCAAATGTATTGACACTTAGTGAACAAATTATTTTCTTACGAAAATATTAACAAAATAAGGTGTTCCATGCGTTGGATCCATTGTTTTCCCTCAGTACTCGACGAAGCGAAGTCAGCTGCTGATTAGGTGGAAGTACTTCATCGTTTTTTTTTATGCTTTGAATATTTAAATAATCTGGGATATTTGTTGAGAACCGACAAATGACACGAATTTGTGCTTTGAGCCTTGATTTGCCACTCTGCCTTTGAAATCGTCATAGTCATCAGATTGCGGGCGATTAATTGAAGGTAACCTTAATTCTAAATCGTACAAATATTAAACCATTGATTGAAATTTGAAGTTTCAAGTGCGTGTTTTTGTATCTCAAAGTCTCATTGTGACATGGCTATATAGGTAGTAACTCTCGATTTCTGCGTAGCATATAAAGGACCCCGCACTAAATGTGTGGGAAAATGGCTTTCGGTGGATTTAGCTGAAACTTTGTAATTTTTAAGGTTATAAGTGCCGGATGAAATATCCGTAAAAAAATATTAAAAAATGGACAGTTTTAGCGCTATGTGGCGCTAAGCGCTCAAGATCAGTGAATAAAACGAATTACAACAGATTCTGTAACAAAAGCGATGTCAACATAGAAATCACGGTTCAGATCGTGGTCTGTCATATTTTCGCCTACACCGTTGACTCATATAGCGCGCTTCTCAAAACGATCAAACGCTAAGTGCCCAAGATTTTTACTTGACTAATTCATCACTTTTTTAAGGGCAGAAATGGTACCCAAAGTAACATTAGTAACTAGTGCGTACATTCCGATAATTACATTGTACTTTTCTCAAGAGTGCCGAACGCTAAGCGATCAAGATCAGCGAATAAAACCAATCCTAGTAGCTTTAGCGACACAAGCGATGTCTGTATACGAAACATGCATCAAGATGTGGTCAGTAACATGTTTAGCCAAACCAATGAGAATACGAGTCAACACCGTTGACTCATATAGCGCGCTTCTCAGAACGGCAAACACTAAGGGCAGAAGATTTGAACTTGACTAAGAAATCACTTTTTCAAAGGACTTTCACAAAAAAAAAAAGACAAACATACCGTCGTGGATAGAAATAATGAGTGAATGCCGCATGATGAACGACTGTCACTTTTTAAAGCAAATATCGTACGACTTCAGAATGAGTATCATCAAACTTCCTTGCTACAAAGGATTCTAGACGCTGCTAATAGAGGTGAACAAGCGAACCCGAATCAAGAGCCAGAAATAGTTTAATATTTCGCAAAAGCTACTGGGATTGGTTCTATTCGCTGATCATGGGTGCTTAGCGTTCGGCCCTCTTGTGAAGGGTACACTGTTATTATCGGAATGTGCGCACTAGTTACTAATGTTACTTTGGGTACCATTTCTGCCTTTAAAAAAGTGATGAATTAGTCAAGTTAAAAACTTGGGCACTTAGCGTTTGATCGTTTTGAGAAGCGCGCTATATGAGCCAACGGTGTAGACGAAAATATGACAGACCACGATCTGAACCCTGATTTCTATGTTGACATCGCTTTTGTAACAAAATCTGTTGTAATTCGTTTTATTCACTGATCTTGAGCGCTTAGCGCCACATAGCCATTTTCCCATACATTTAGTGCGGTGTCCTTTGGATAGAGTTTCTGGAAACTTTAGTCTGAATTAATGTCGCAAACTGTACACATACGAGGTGCGTGTCGCTGTTCGCAGATCTGCCCTGCGATTCGTGCTGCAGTTGCACCGAAACTGGTTTGCACCTGACACCAGCCTCAGGATCGAATGACGCGTTTCAATGAGTCCTCGCCTTCTTCTTCGTCTTCGTCCTCCTCGTCGCATCGTCATCGAAGATTCGCCCTCATGCGAATTCTCCTTTCCCTTGCCTTTATTTTATTATCTTACATCTCTACGATTTACTTAGGTCGAACACTCCGCACCTCTTCGTGCAGTTTGAAAACATGGTAACCTACAGACATGCGAAACATCTTCCGAGAAACACTCCTTATGTTACTCTGTCTATATCTGTATTCTGTTTTTCTCGAGTTTGTCTGCGTTTTTAACTTTTATCCGACAGACGAATAACATTTCTTTTAAGTTTCATTAAACTCGATCAATGTTTGTTCTTCTCTGTGATTTCTAACTGTATAGGAGCTTCTTCTAATAGAATAAACATGCCAGTATCTTACAATTGTATTATAAAATACATACATGAGCGTCATCTGTTTAATTCGAAAATTTTGCACATTCATAGTTTATAATCATGTTTCTAATTCCAGATTATTTATATTGCACTTTTATTAACAGAATGGAAGCGATTTCCTGTATCAAATTATGTTTTTAAAGCAAATTTAGCTATACAGAAAGACTATGATCCTTGGGGCAATATGCAATATGCATATTCATATATGAATACAAATACGCATAGATGTCCGCTTACGTTGTCCTGAATGGAATCATTCATGTTCAACAGTTGTCACTCGAGATAGCAAGAGGGTAAAAAAGTGTCTTTCGTATCACTGATGCTTCGTTTCCGGATTGATTTATTTACTAGTCGATATAGACTAATATTCATATCAAAGAACCAGTTCACTATAGCAAACACTGAGATGATTCATAAGGAAATTTCAAGTACAGCATTCATTTACATGGCACTATAACTAGCATTCATACTATACAGTGGCAATTATTCATAATGATTTATAGATATTAATATGACAGTCACTCAACATTTCAGCAATTATTGGCATAGATATTAACACCGGTTACCATGAAACTTCATAAAATAATTTTATACATAAACGAAACATCAAAATTATCTACCTATTTTGATAAGTTTCTTGCATCTATGAAACAACTTAAATTTCTTATTGTTATTTTCTTTACCTAATGAGCATTAATGGGTCTAAATGAAGTAAAGCAGAACTTAAACAGAAGAAATGTGTAGCAAATTACGAGGGAAGAACACGAGATTACTCATTATTCGCCTGGACATTAATTATAACACCGCAAATGCGTAAATGTCGCTCCCATAAATCGCAAATGTTATTAAAAACTTGGTACATCGGTGTAGAAGCCGCAAAGCTGCTTCAGCGGTTTCGTTCAGATGGGCGCGTTCTCATCAAGGACGAGGCCACTTGATGGCTTCTCGTTATAAATCTAGTGGATTTAACGACGAGAAAGAAGGGGAGTGCACTGTTTCTCTTATGCGGGACACGTTTAATGTTCGCATACGAAGTGCTATACATGCAGGTACTCTGTATTATCTTGTACCTTTCTTAGAAAGTGAAGCACGCTTCAGCACGAAAATCTCTTCACGCGTTGCATATTGAAAAAGAATCATCAATTCACCACATTATGTCAGTCAAATTATTTCATACTCGTTTAACTCCTTTAAATTATATATTAGGTACACAGTAAAAAAAAGGATCAATTTTGTTGCAGAGCATTTTGCTCCAGCGATCATTTGACTCTCGAGATCACAATGATTTTGCATTCTAATCAATTCGATCTCATTTTTTGGTTCATTTGTCAGACTAAACAAAATGGCCGCCAATTATTGGTTCCGGTTTCATAAAGACATAACCTAAAAATTGTATCTAACCGCACCCAATTGACAACTACACTCAACAGGTGATATTTTCTAATATCAGATTTCGTTATTTTTCAACTTTTCAAGTACACTGCACGATCAGAAACTATAAAAAGCTTGAACATGAGCTGAAGTATTAAAAGAACGTCAGCCATCTTGGCTTTACTTCATACATGATCCCGAATCAGATCATTATGATCTCAAAAGTCGATTATTCTCTTCGGCCGATCAAAATGCTCTTGAATTCGGTATCAGTCTTGTTGCATATCAAAATGATATTGATTTAGGTATAATTTTAAACACTTTTTTTTACTGTGTAGCAACATCCCTTCGAAGTCTAAATTTGTTTTTGACTAATTTAACTGATGATTAGTTGATAAGAGTAAAGTATTAAATATGTGTATAAACGTCAGTGCTGTTGCGATCGAAAATTATAGCTGAGGCACGCGCGGCTTCAGGAGTGACCCACGGTGGCTAAGTAAAGATTATAGAAGAAACTTTGATATTCTGATTCAATAGACTAGCCTCTAGTAAAACTGGCTTCTTCGAGTATTTTCTTTAATAATGGGTGACAAAATATTTAGTTTACATGCCGTTAGTGATGTTATCCGGTTAAAATTGTTTCCTCTTTACTGCGATGAATACTACAAATTTCTTTGCGTAACTAAATCCGAAAATTGCCTCCCATCTCTTGGGGTAGAAAAGTATCACCGGTGAATACTTTGTGCTTTATGAGCTGTGCCTCTTGCGATGCTGTGAAGTACTTTGAATGCATTATCTCTATGTACCTCGAGCGTGACGGATTCTATCAGTGCGTTCCTTCCCTGATGGTGGAGCAGACTTAGCAGATGTACACGACCGTGTATTGGAAACCAGAACACACTTTTTTTGCCATGATCGGAATTGCGCTTAAGTGGACAACAGTGCCCTCAAAGAAATTTAACGGGTCAATTTTCTAACTGAGGGTAACCAGACGTTCATGGCAAAAAAGCAAAAAATTAATTCTTCATTATTTTATATGAGTTGCGAATTATACCTCTAGATTCAATAACGAGAAAGTCGTAATTTTCTGGCAATATTTCCGAAATGAATTTCACAGGTTGTACAAATTCTGTAATTTTTGTAAAGTTTAAATCCGGAAAAGTTTAATTAAGAAATGGTACAATTTACAAGTTCAAAAAGTACGTTACGCTATTTTGAACACATTTTCGACTTCTCCCTTTCATAATACAAAATTTGAATCCCCTAGTTGGACGTTACAAGTACAAACACTCCTATCCTTTTCACAGTAGAAAAAAAAGATCAATTTTGTTGCAGCGCATTTTGCTTCAGCGATCATTTGACTCTAGAGATCATAATGATTTGTCCATTTGGATCAATTTGATCTTATTTTTCAGTTCATTTGTCAGACTAAACAAAATGGCCGCCAATTCTTGGCCTTGGTGTTATAACGACATAACCTAAAAATGATATCTAACCGCACGCAAATGACATTAAAAGTGAACAGGTGATGTTTTCGACTATCAGATTTCGTTTTTTTTTTTTAACTTTTCAAGAACACTGCCCGACAAGAAACCATAAAAAGCTTGCATGTGAGTTAAAGTACTCTAAGAACCTCAGCCATCTTGATTTGAGTTCATACATGATCCCGAATTAGATCATTATGATCCAAAAGTCGATCATTTACTTCAGCTGATCAAAATGCTCTTGAATTCGGTATCATTTTTGTTGCATATCAAAATTACATTGATATCAGTATCATTTTGAACACATTTTTTTACTGTGTTACGACAAAATTTTCTTTTCGATTTCAATTGTTAAACACCTGAAATCAAACAAAAAACGTATAAACATAATAAATATATCACATTCTGCATGAACTCTTCCCACCTACGTTATAAATCGTCCCCAAATATTTTAGCCCGACCCCTCTCCTACCTTTAGCAGTGTGACGTAGTTTTTAAACAACCTTAGTCTTTTTAAATGACAGACGTCACTTTAAACTAATGTTTTAAATTTCTATGGCTGGAATTTCACTGAGAAATATAAGGATTGAAATTGAATAACTTTAGGCTGTATGTTTCGAAATTGAGATATTTGAAATTGTATTATTATAAGGAAAAAATGTTTAATTTAAAGGATTTATCAGTAAAGAATTACGAATAAGCAAGTTAAAATTGAGGAAATTCGAAGATTAGAAGAAATTAAAACTTCCAATTTAATATTCCACTCTCTACATCGTTTTCCTATTGAAATAAGCTCAAATAAATAATTAAGCCCAATCAAAATTTTTTTCGTTTGAATGAAAATAATCGGGCGAAATTAAAATAAAAAATCATAATTGACTGAATTTGAATAGTGGAATGTCGATACCTCTCAATTAATTTTACTTTATGTGCCATATATGTATAATATGGCAACATCATTTAAATAAATATTAGGGTGAATGCCTATTCAGAAAAATGTATAGACTTAAGATTGGATGAAAATTTGAATAAATAAATAATATATCAAGTCGAAATTTGTAGAAAATTATACCAAATGGCAATTCGGGAATACAAAAATCATGACAAATGATATTGAAAGTTAAATTGGTACTCCTGAGAAATACATTTTTTTCTGAGTGCTTTTCAGCGTCTCGCGAAAGTCTTGTGGTGGTGTCACCGTACTTAGCACGCCATTTCTGTTATCAATGTAGTATTCTGCACTGAAGGGCCCCGGAAGTGTCTCGTTGACTCTTGCTGCGTGGTTCATTGGTACATCCGGTGCCATGCTCTGCGATCTAACACAGTGATATCGGTATTGCACATCACCTAAAAGAGGAACAAAAGCCGAAGTTACAACACCAGAGTCGAACAATGACGGTCAAGTTGAAGTCCTTGATTTAATCACTTTGAAATGATAAATTTAGCTTTCGTTTTATCGGAAGGGCTATCAGGAAGGAATTTGTTTCATAAAATCCATGTTTTACATATCCCCTTATATTTTATTCCTCACTTTTAGTTATCGCAAGGAAACACTGACTGCATATTACAACTCAACGGTCCAATTGCAGGACGTTATTTATTTTCGTAATAAACCCCATGTATGCAAAATCTCGGATTTATCTTGATGCATTTAATTATAGGTTTTATCGGACTATGCAAATTCAAACCAGCTTCCAAGAGTGCACACTTTGAAAATGTTTATTTGAACAAGTTAAATTATATTTAATCGAAAGTAGTATTTGATTAGATATAATAGCTTCCAATTCACCTCAATTAAACAATCTTGTTAAATTGGAAATTCTTTTAGTCGTAGTTATTCATAATTAGTTATATATATTTTTAAACCACGTTTTGCAAATCTTATTTGTGATAAATTTAAACTTTTTAATTGGAAAAATATTAACTCTAAACATGAAATAAATCATTATTTACAACTGGCCAAATTTTTTTTCTTAATAAGTATTTAGAGAAGCCTGCAAATATAATAATAATATAATAATATAATAAAATAATAATAATACCTGTGGCGGGTGGTGAAATCCTGGACAGATAATTAGGAATCCGATTAATTATTTTGATCTCCTTTCACGATATATCTAGGAGCTTTATGACTATTTCCCTAATTCTGCTTTCCCTAATGATGTTAATTTTCATTTTTCCGAATTACTATTTGCCCTAATTTTGTTTATCTGAATGACCATTTATTATAATTTCCATATCACCTAATTTATATTTTCAAGAATGAACGTGTGTGACATTTGGCATAATATTTATTTGTACGAACTACCAAATGCTTTACTTTTAATTTTTCCGGATTACTATTTGCCATAATTATTTTTTATTACCATTTGTACTAATATTTATTTTTCTGAACTATTATTAGATATATTTTTTGTTTTTCCGAATTGTGAATTGACACCATTTTGATTCTTCCGAATAGCCACACTGTTAAAAATGTTTGCAATTTTAATATACATTTACTATACATTTATATAGTAAATATAAGAACTCGGTCTATGAAATGGTTATTAAGGGGCTGCGTAGTACATTTAATATACATGTATGTTGATCAATTCTTAGAAAAGCCAGGTAATTTCACTTTACACAAATTAAAAATAATCTTAGCAGTAATGTTTAATTCTAAATAATAAAGAATTATATTTGTTTCTAGTTGAACATAAGTTATACTGGGTTTCAAGTGCATAAGTTCAATTGTGGGTCCGGATGCAATAAGGGCACATAAAATTTTTTCGTGCGAAAACGAAGTCCCCTGGAGGCTTTAGAAAAAATTTTCGAATTTTAATTT
>NC_046662.1:95456459-95460746 GCF_010883055.1 Belonocnema kinseyi
CAACTCCAAGTATGATTTGATAAATCATTTTGATCATCTCTCTCACCTTAACTTGAAAATTTCTCTCCTTCTGACCCTCGAAAGGATAGATTTACTTTTATACCAATAAATCTTATCCTACAAGTGTATGATTCCAACATTTCAGAATTAATTTACCAATTTTTATTTACAATCGCATAATTGACCTTAGAGTAAACGCTGAATTTGCATGCACTCATTAATTTGCATGCTGTTCACTGATATAATTCATGGGGAAGCTCCAGACATCTGTTTACGCACTTTAGATCAATATTATTCCAATAGGAACTGTAAATTCATGAGATCGAATTTATGGGTTCTCTAATTGGTTAACATACTTGGAATTAAAACTATATTATCATATAAATTTCTCCCGAACACGCAGGATATATCCCGTGTGGAAATAATTCCTGGAAGACTGGAATTATTCTAGCGCCAGTACTGGATTATTCGTGGCTGTCTGTTAACGCTGAATTATATTGACGCTCTTTAAGCGCTACCTATACCTACTAGATAGAAAAATCCATCACGCAGTTCTATGTAGACCCACTAATGTTGCTAGCCAGAATTTGACATCACATTAATCTAAAAATTCCGTCTAAAACCTAGCTTGGCTCTAGAAAGTACTTCTACTTGAACTTTGAAAAAGAAGGCGTAATTTAAAAACTAATTAATAGAAGATAACAAATTACATTTATTGCAGTGTTCAAATCAAAGGAAAAAGAAGAAATAAAGTTGCCTGTGTTGTCAGTGCCGTCTCATAGTGCGTATTTGTTAATTTAATTAATCACTAATTATCTATTGATCTGACGCACTACACATTGTTTAATGGTAAACTATTCAATGAAAGATAAAGCTAATATAAAAAATTATTGCTGAATAAAGACATTGTATCGTTAGGTTTTCTAGGAAAGTAATTTTCCTTTTCGTATGACATGTATCCAGTACTCGTGTACATTAAAATGACATATTTCCTAACCTCAAATATTATGCAGTGCTACCAATAGCACTCAACTTTCATCATGCAATGTAATTTCAAAACTGCTACAAAAAAAGTTCGCAACAATAACCGGAACTGGATTGCAAGAATCAGATGCCATTCAGTGTGAATACGTTATTTTTGATACGTTTCGTTTCGCGACCACGAGGTTTGAAGTTTTCCAGATTCTTTTTCGACGTACGGGCGTTGGAATCAAGATCCAACCTCAAAACTGGATTTTCTCATTTTACTCCATAAATACTAGAATTACATCTTTTCTAGATAATTAGGGCTTAGTCCTCTTTTCAATTAAATCGTTATTCGGAGTAGAACATTGGCTAATTCCAATAGTTTTTGTATAAGGTGTTTTTTTATTCTAACCCCAGCATTTGAAAAAAACGTCTCACATAAAAGCTATTGAAATTCAACAATTTTACACTCCAAATAAAAATTTGAATTAATGCTGGAATAGGCCCTAATGATTTAAAAAATATGTAATTCTAGTATTTATGGAGTAAAATGAGAATTCAGTTTTGAGGCTGGTTCCAAAATATTTAGAATTAACATTTTCTTTTTTATCAATAACATTTGGAAACATTCTGCCAAGAAAGCACATATGAGCTATATTCCTTTTTTTTAAATCTGGCATTTGTTAATATTCTCGATGTAGTATAGTGCTGTAGTAGTAGTAGTAGTAGTAGTAGCAGCAGCAGCAGCAGCAGCAGCAGCAGCAGCAGCAGCAGCAGCAGCAGTAGTAGTAGTAGTAGTAGTAGTAGTAGTAGTAGTAGTAGTAGTAATGTAGTAGCTATGCTTCATAGTATAGTGTAGTATAGTGCTTTTATGTCAGGAATGATTTAATTATAAAAATTAGTATTGAATATGCAATCTTGGTCGCATCTGGATCTACTAGATTTTACTAGATTCACTAGAACGCGCCAGTACCGCTGTTGTAGATATCGGCCAGTCGATTGGAGCGTTACATTTACGCACTGCCCCAGGATAGTTGCTCGAGATAGTGCCAGTATAAACTCGTGGCGGTCTAGGCTGCAACAGTATAGCGCCATGAATTATTTCCACACGGGATTATACGGGAGTCATAAAGGATATTCTGTTGCACATGCGGATCGATCGTTTCATTTTATTAGATTCAATTGATATGCAATAAGAATTCTGCAGTAAATGCAGGAGTTACAAAATGCGCGAACCGTGAAAAGAAGTGCTTTATACCCAAACATCATATGCATGCATTTTTTAGAACATATACGTATCTTTGCGGTCGAAGAATAAATCGATACTTCGTCTTGATGGTGGTTATATATACATACATACATACATACATACATACATACATGCATGCATTTACATGCATGTATATATATATATATGTATGTATGTATTCATGTATGTATGTATGGGAATTTCGAAGTAATTCAAACCGCAAAACACGATACGTCGTTACACAGCGGTGACATCGAAAGGCGATTGGCCGAAGGCCAGAAAGAGCCAGTCCTGGAAAAAATGTGAAATATATTCATGCACTATGATAATTAGATTATCTCGTAATTGAGACCTATCAATTACAATTCAATGAAAATTTTAACATCTAATATTACCACAAAATAACGACATGAAATTATTCTGTAATAACGGGTCTTCCATAAATCATATGTTTCTTTAGGGGGGTCGACGAAAAGCCACGTTGGTCTACATGGGGTTGGGGCCCCTTAGTTCTCGCTACTTGTTTTTACACTTAGGTGTTAAAAAAAAATAAAACGCATGTGTTAAAGTGACCAGTATCTGAAGAAACAGAAGAAAGCCAAGTACCACTCTAGTCTACGTTAGGGTGGAGATTCAACGAGAGAGCCACGATGTACTACATGGTGGAAGTGGGTAGGAGGGGTTAAAAAGTGGCAAAAATTGGGCCTCGTTGTTTATAGAATGCCCCTAACTGAATATGTATCAAATTATGAAAGCTCATGAATATTCCCTGGATTCAACTGTTGCTAATGTTTATTTCATCAAAACTGATTTGACCAAATAATAATTTAGCGTAATTTTATTATCATTATACCATTCAGCCATATCTCTTTCGGGGTAAGCATGATTCACTCAGTAAGAAAGGGACTAATGTGGATGAGAGAATAATCCGTTATAGTTCCGCAAAACTGCTCTGACTCAGATCGCTGATCAATCTCTCTAGCGATCACCTCAAGTGAAGAGCCTCACAAAGTAATTATGTAAAGGTTCCCACTCGGGCCCACTAGTATCGCAGGTGTTTTGTTTCAGGCTTCATTCTCTTCACTGAAGCTATTTCTCATGCATTTCTTATAACCTACTTGTCGCCATACTTTCCTGTTTTGCCAAATCTCTCCAGCTTCCTTCACGTCCATGCATGTTTTCATGCAAGCTCTTATTTTACTATGACTTCTCATGGATCTTCGAATTAGGGTCCCAATTTACGTATTTTGACCATTCTTTCCGCGGTCTGCTTCTGGGCACACTGCCATTTACTTTACCATCAATTTCCTTTAAGCATAATTTTCCAGAATTCCATGAGTCATAATTTTTATTTTGCCAAATTCACATTTGGTATAATATACGTTTTTTATCATTTTTATATTATAACAAAGGACCAATTGGCATAACATTTATTTGTAAAAATCGCATTTTCACAATTTCTACTTCACTCGATCGTCATGTAACAGAAATTTTCAAATTCAGACAACCAAATATTCTTTTGAATTTCAAGCAATTATGCTTAGGCAGATGTTCTTTAGGCAAACATGCAATTTCAATTGCATGAAGATTAGATAAAGTGGGGATCATGAAAATAGCGAGTCATTTAAATGAATTTTAGATTATGTGCACTGTTAGAAATTTCTATAGCGATTTTACTATAAATGTATTGAAAGCAATATGCATATACGTGTAGTAAATTTAATATACCATTATCTTGTAAAATAATATACATGTATAGTAAAATAGAGTGCATAAAAGTTTAAAGTTCTTTGATGTATTCAAATCTTTTCAAATATTTAAAAATAAAATAATAACCTACAATTCATCGACTAAATTCTTATTCATTATCAAAGTGCGACGTACGGGTGGGATTCACATCAAAATTCACTGCCAATGTTAGAATTTTTACGTGAGTACTGCTGCTTTTAGGTTAGGTGACTTAATTATGTACTTAATTGTGGGTCCGGATGCAATAAGGGCACATAAAATTTTTTCGTGCGAAAACGAAGTCCCCTGGAGGCTTTAGAAAAAATTTTCGAATTTTAATTTTC
>NC_046662.1:95460846-95472307 GCF_010883055.1 Belonocnema kinseyi
GAAAATAGGCACTGATGTTAAAATCGGTATCCCCACACTGCCCCTTGGTGGTGGGGGGTGAGGGCAAGTTCAAAATCTTAAATGGGAACTCCTATTTTTTATTGCATGTACGGATTCTTTGAATAAAAATGCGTATGATTTGTCTAAAACATTTTTCTCGTTTCGCGATAGATAACGCTGTAATCGACGAAATTCAATTTTTCTTCATTTTACAATTACTGAGAATGCACGCTTACAATTCTGCAATACATTAACAGTAAAAAATACACCATTTTCATTGTGACATGACTGACCACGGAAAAAATAAATTTTTCAAATCGCTACAGAATCGTTAAACGAGTGAAATAAATACTGGCACATAAAAAAATACATCGCGACGAACATAGGTAGAACCTCCTTCTTTTTGAAGTCGGTTAAAAATAAGGGCAATAGAGCTTCGGATCTCTTTGCTAATTATTATTTTGAAAAACATGCCAAAACGTATATCCGTTCTTCAGAAGTATAAATTATTAAGTAATACGTTTACATTAACAGTTTTTCCTAAATATTCCTCAATTTCAGCTCTGGCATTATTCTAGATTTAGGTCAGCGGCGGCTATCGAAAGATTGCAAAAATGTTTACTTTTTTCTTTCCTTAAATACAGTCAATTAGAAAAAATACATTTAAGACAAAACTCATTTTAGTTAGATCAAAGATTATTCCAAATACTACTTTACAATAGAGTATCTAACCCTACGAGAAAAAATTGAAATGGTTCTGGTGTATGGAGAAGCTGGAAGAAATCTTGATAATGCTGTCAATCTCTAAGCGCTCCTAATAGAATTGAATCACGTGCTTCATTTTATCGTTCTGTTACAAAAGGTACTACCGATGGAAGTGTTCAACCTAAGAAAAAGACCCGCACAACAACAGTCACTGAAGAAAATAATAAATATGCTGTATTAGCTGCAGTGGCCAATAATCCTCACGTTAGTGCACGAGAAATTGCTCATGATCCTGGAATGTCTCAGAGGAGTGTTTGAAAATTTTTGAAACGTAATAAATTTCATCCGTATCATGTCTCTTTGCATCAAGAACTTCATGTCGTTGATAGTTGAAATAGTTAATCGACACAACATGCATTACTGGAGTATTGAACATCCACAGCAGGCTGTGGTCACTCAGTGCTTTAGAAGTGCAGACCGATAATCGACAATGGTGCCATCAAACGAGCCCGCAGGTATTTAAGATAAGATAATAGATGCTTGAGGTTATATCCAGATGATTTGTTGATAATGTAATTAAAAAACTTAATAAATTGAAAAAAAACCAATAGAAAAACAAATAAAAATACGTAAATAATTACCGGAATAATTATTTATATATTCCTGCTTGTTTTTCTATTGCTTTTTTCATAAAAACATGTTATAAGGAAAAACGAAAGATGGAAGTACGTTTGAAAGCAGTTTTCATTTAAATGTCATCATTTTCAACATCAATTTTCTTATCGGCAGGTTTCTTTCTCAAAATATTACTCCGTTTTTATGGTAATAATACAGAAGGTACCACTCCCTTTTTTAATGTTCAGTTGTGTACTACAACGATAATCACCAGGTCGAAAATGATGACAACAAATTAGATATCAGCTCTCAAACAGTTCTTAATGGGTTAGGTTTCACATGTGCTGACGTTCGGAAAACAACGAAGGAGTAAGAGAGATAGATCAAATTTTCACCCCTGAGCGACGTGTAGCGGGGGAAAGTACTACAGAGCCATCTAACGAGCCCGCAAAACAGGATCAAAGTATGTGTCTTCACGGTTGCCTATATTAGTGACCACAGCCTGATCCACAGCGGCTTTGTGAACTCGAACACCAGCGTCCGTGGACTGTCAACGTATGGTGTGGAATAATTGGCAAGAAACTGATCGGTCCCCACATTATTGAAGGCAGCTTAAATGGTCCAAAATATGAAGACATTTTGAAAAATGAACTGCCAATATTGCTTGAAGACTTGAGCTTAGAAATACGGCAGAACATGGGGTTTTAACATGATGGTTATCTGGCACACTATTCAGCGATAGCACGAGAAGTTCTTAATCGTGATTTCAATGGTCGCTGGATTGGTAGTGGCGGTCCGATAAATTGGCCTGCAAGAGCGCCAGATCTTACTTCACCAGATTTCTTTTTGTGGGGCTATCTGGAATACAAAGTGTACAAAGAAAAACCAACAACACGTGAGAATATGATTGACCGAATTACAAGTGCATGTGCTTAAATTCAAGAAGTTACATTTTTCCGTTGTGTAAATTCATTTGAAATACGGATTAATAAGTGCATTGAAGCCAAAGGTCATGATTTTGAGCACTTACTTTAATTAAAAGATGATTCCCTGAGTACCTCGAATCGTGAGAGGCGAGGGGACTCATGTTAATCAAGCACCCCGAATCGTGAGAGGCAAGGAGACTCACGTTAATCAAGCACCCCGAAGGGAACAGAAAACTGCTACATCCACGTCGTTGTTCCTGGGTTACGCTAAAAGTAATAGTTTGTTTTAAGACTAATTTCGAGTATTGCAGAATCGTAAGCGTAAGCCAGGGGGCAGTGTGGGGGAACCGATTTTAACATTAGTGCGTGTACTCCTCAGAGTGATTAAATTTTGATTCATAACAGTTTTTCATAGAGAGCCTATTTTTTGGGATATTTGAAAGTTTCAAATTAAAAAAATTACCCTGTATATACTTGCATGGTAAGAATTCTAAGAGCTGTTTTTGACATTTGGTACGTGTGGTCCCCTGAATTATGACCTTTCATCTTACGCTTGTGACCTCTGATGACTCACCTATGACCACTGGACTCTGAGGACAAATATCTTTGATATTTGACCCGTGACCTCACATTTACGTTTGATAAGTATGTTCATTTTCTTTTTTTATTAGATGTTGTTGATCGTTGTTAAGAATTGATATTCGACGTTCCTAGCGCCATGCAAATTCACGGTCAATCTTCTACTAACAATATTAGTTTGTGAAAATGGTTAATGTAATCATCTTCTTACAATTAGTGTAGGGATAACTACTTAAACCTGAATCGATATTTTTGTGAAGGTAACTTAACTATAGAACAATGGTTACCGTAACTAAGAAAGGAGTACCCATAATTATGAAAGTTGTCCCCATTACTAAGAAACTGCTTAGATTGACCATTTTCACCAGTTATTATTATGAGTGGGCGTTTTTCCAGGTTTTTTTACAGTATTATTTTAAAATAAATAGGCATACGAAATAAATATCGTGATATAACTGTACTCATTTTTCATAACAATTTTACAGATCATTAAATTCTTTCCGTTTGAGAGCACTTTCAATGAAGCATGAGCTTCTTCTAAAGTGAACAGTGCTTAATGCATGAAATGATAATTTTTTGCGGTAAATCGAAATTGATAAATGCACCCTTTTTTCTGCACCACATACTTCTTCAGAAAATCAATTTCTCAGTCCCTATCGCCTCAGGGTTTCCCTATATTCAGTGCTGTATAACCACATTTGCAATCCCGATAACTCATGGTGTCATTATCGGCATAATTATCAAATCGGCGAGTAACGGACTGAAAGGCGTTCGCTGATTTGGTAATCAACGTCAAGTACAGTGAGTCGATTAACGTCCAACGCTATCGGAAAGCAAAGGTAGAAATGATGGGAATCCAAGATCAAATTGCCTCGGGCATCAGACTTGAAACGTTCAGGGGTGTCCAAACTCCGGAAAATGAATGCTTCTCTGGCACTTTCAAGAATTTTCCATAACAGTTTTTAATAATTTTTCTGATACATGTAATAGAATTGTAAATAATTAAGTTTCTACCATATTTCCTGATATCGGTATCAGTGCTGTGATTTTTGTTTGAAAATTGATAAAGTCGCTTATATTCTGCGAAACCCTGATGCAGTGTAAGATTCTCATTATTGTAGCTTCGTATTCATTTCGCCTCGAATTAGCCCGCCCTGCCCGGAGCGCGATTCAAGAGCAACTGATGTATGCAAATTAAGCATGTCGTGTATAGTGTGGCGATGGAATGTGCATTGATTCTGTCTTCAAGTAACATGTACGTACCTGCGATCTGAATACGATATGAGACATTAAAAATTATTTATAGACTTCGAACTATAAACCCTAGCCCATTTCATGTTCAATACAAAATTACGTTAGTATTATAGCCTTTTCAGTGAATCCCGAATGTTCAGCTATTCAATTGATCTGATCTGTTTATAAAATGCTGGGCTCAAAGTAAATAAAAGTCCAGAGTTTAACCGCTCAAGAATACCAAGAATTCAAAGGACTTCAAAAGACTTCAGAAACAGGTGTGCATCTTAATTTTCATCACTGATTAACCCCTCGATAAAAACATTGTTTCAACTCTTCAAAAATATTTTTGAAACATCTGAATCCTTTCCCTATCCCCAATTGAGTGTACATTTTTCTACGGTTTTCAGTGTTGTGTTACAATGACACGTGCGGTGATTAGAGTCGAGAAAGGAGTTAAAGGTCGAGTTAAGGCTGGCGGACCCTTTCACACTTGGGCATCTTGCTGGCGGTAGCCGACTGGTTATACGATACATGTCTCTTGTACTGGTAGTCGACCAGGTCGAACCGGAAGTACCGTTTTATTGCCGAAACCCGATTCAAGAACAGTACAGTGCAATTCGAGATGGTCTCCGTCGCCATCATTTTCCTCTTTCTACTTACTACCCTACTTTCACCTCATCGAGTTCGAGATCAAAAGAACACGTGCTCATTTCAAGAAAAATATCAGAAACTTTGCTCCTTTGCTTGTTAAAATCGCTGTTCTAAATTCTTCCATTATATTTTGTATCATGCTTAGTGCGTACATAATGTATTTGTAAGAATATATCAAAATGTATTCAAAGAATAAAAATCGGTAAAATAAATCTTTAAACATTATAAGACCCACTGATTTCTTAGAAACTGAATTGAATAAAGGTTCGGGTATTTGATTTAAAACTATTAGAATTTCTACACTTGCGGTGGAGATTGTGGTATTTACTTTGAGGCAAGCTCGTTTTGCTACATCACTCTAGTTGTCATTTATGTATACAGTGAAGAGATTGACGCTCATTGATATCCACCTGCTGCACCTGGAAGTCAGACAGCTTTCCATTACGTCCCTAACAATGACAGAAGAAATCGTCAATGAGAAGCCTCTACATGTCTTTTTCGTATTCTCTTTTTTTGACTAAGGAGAAAGAAGAATGTCACTAGTGATCACTAGTGATTTTATGAAATACCTGTGGAACGCCACACCATAAATGCTAAACATGATAATAAAGTTTCCTCTGAACATGTATTTTGATTGTCCCATCTCTGATGAACTCTTTATATAAAAACAATCAAAATGTTTTTAAACTCTGTGATTTGCGCATTAAGATGATAGTTTATGACTTTTTATGTGACATGGCGATCATTCTTTTCTCACATCCCTGACGGCGCGCTGCTACAGAGAAAAGGAGAACAACAACAGGCAGGAATGGTTGTAACTTTCCCAGTTTTTTTTATTTTTTTTCTTTGCGCTTGCTTCTCTGCAGTAGTGATCATTCGTCTAATCGATATACGACTCTATGTCCGAGAACTCTTAAAGTTAATTAAAAATATTTAAGTCGAAGGACTTTTTTCTTTACTGGATTTTCGACGGATTTATTTAATATCCTGATTAAATTAATGATCAAGAGCACAGGAAACCACTGGTGTGGAATTTGTTGCAATTCATTTTGAATAATGAAAACTTAAATTTTTTTGTATCTAAGAAAAATTTTCAATCACAACCACGTCGAATTCTGTGTATATTTGAGGATCGACATTTTACAGTGAGAGCGAGTATAGTGATACTAGAAATTTCTCCGACGTAAGAAATGAATAATAGTCGTGATCTGTGGCTGCCCATACAGACGACTGTATAGCACCAGTTTAGTGATTTACTCGATCTGTACTCGCCGATTGCGACTTTGTAAGTCTCTTCTATATACTGGTTCAAGAGGCTTAGTTATACTCGGCCCCAGTTTAATAATCAATAATTTTCCTCTGCAGTTGAGTCTAGGCCCGAGGGCTGCACGTGTGCGGACCGTGCCGTGATCGTGCCAGCCCAGAGAAACATTTGTCCGCTCATGTACTCTTGTGCAGCTGATCGAGCAGGCAACAGTTCCTCTGTAAAGGCCCCTCTCGAAACTCCATGTTTTATTGGTGTCGTTTTATTTGACAAACGGCGAAGAGGTGTGTACTCTTCCTTCGGGAAGCTCAGTTTTTGACCCTTTTTACGAATGTTTCACATTTTACCAATCGCATTTAATTAAAAAATGCTAGAAATATTCAATGAAACTTATGAGCGACTTTTGGTTCCCGTTGGTCAATACAGATTGCAGCAATTGAAACGAAATGTAGTCGATCGAATTTGTTCCAAATCAGATAAGTTCGATACTTCAAATCATAGGATCTCTCAGCGAAGAAGTATGTTCTTTTTTTAGATAAAATTAGGACACATGGATTTTTTGCATTTAAGAAGTAAGGAAAACTTGATTTGCTTGAATCATATATTTTTATTTCATCATATTTTCTTTTATTATTTTTTTTTTGCTAGGGGTTAAGGCCTGATTTCTTAAGAAACAAGTATGCATAGACATTAGATTAAAAATATGTACTAAATTTCAAGTATGTACACAATTTTGTATTTAATCTCTGTAATGGATTTAGAGTAACCTTAGTAAATCGCAATTGGCGCCCCTGTAACCGGAAATGCTTCTTCGTGAGTAACTTTCCCCACAAAGAAGAAAGAACAGTGAACTGTTGGGGAATAGGGCGAGCAAAAGCTGATACATAGGTCGTCACGGATAATTTGCGTCATCCTGCCGTTTATTTTCCCCGATTCACGCAAACCTTTTTTTGTTTCTTTCGTATTTTCCTTTTCCTCTGATTTCATGCTAATGGCATAGTTATAGTTTTATTCCAAACATCCTTTTTACCTAATGGCTTGTATACTAAACACAATTGATTTCACCCTAACTATCTTGACTCAGTTTCAAGTTTCTGCTTGAATGCTTTTGGACGCATTGAAATTCCTTTGAATTTTTCGGAACTCCCTTGAATGCTTTGAAATTATTTTCAATGAAGTTTTATGCATTCTTTGAATTCTGGAATTCAGATATAAGTGCATAAAAACTGCTAATTTCTTAATGATTTTTTTTTTATTTGACTTATTTCGAGTTATTTCAAATTCTTCTGAATTGATTAAAGTATTTTAAATTGCTGAAATAATTTCTATTCTTTTGAATTTTGAAATTCGCTGTACATCAAAATTGCAACTGTTTCGAGTTTAGACCCTCGCCCCGGATTATAATGTATACTCATATAATATTCTTCTATTGTAAAAACACTTGATTTATTCATACTGCGAAAGTAAATTCTAAGTTGATCTTCATAAATTATTCACAAGCAAGTAAATTATTTATGTTGCAGTTAAAATCCCGTTAATTGAGCGTTAATTGAATGTATCAAAGCTGCCGCCGCGCTACTTTGCTACAATTTTCTGATCATCCAAGACTATACGTATTCCCACTGCAGATTTTTTCATAATAGGATTCTTGGTCTAAAGTCTAGATTCTAGGCATACAAGTTACAAGCTGGAATAAATTTTTGCCCTGTGGAAAGAAATCGTGCTGGCTAGTTTGCTTACATGTCTCTCGAACCCTTTTTCGCTTACTTTTTTTATATTTTCTTTTAGTTTAGCTGACCTGCTACCGCCCCCTGCGGCTGTAAGCCTGTAACGTCGTTTCATTACCTTACCGGCATATTCGCCAAGCAAAGAAGAACGGTGGTTGGGAGCGAATTATATCGCTGCGACGATTAACGTCTTCCTTAAGCCGCGCCCAGTCCAGAAAAGCGTTTATTGCCAACCGAGTGCGTTGTCAACATTTTTTATTCATCATTTCAAACAGTCAGCACTCCCGTCTGTATGCGAATTTCTCGGCCATCCGTGGAGTTGCTTTGCAGAAATAGTGTTGTGAAAAGTATTACAATTATTTTCTACATGTTCTACACTGTCACAAATGTGTCATCAATTTACGTAACCGGCGATTGAAGTTTTATGCAGATACATGTTTTTTTAAATTCCGAAATTGTTTTAGAACTTTCGTGACTTATGACTAGATTTTCATGAGAAGTCTCTGATAATCAGAATTGGATTTTCATATGAAAAATCTGTTCAATCAAATAAAGTATCGCAATTTAAAATAAGTTTGAATATAACTTTTTAAATATTACATTTTTAAATTATGAAATTATTCAGATTCCAATGCTTCATTCTAAAATCTTTTATTTTTTTAAATTTTCATTTACTTCCCATTCACAAAAAGATGAACAGACTTGGGATTTTTTTTAAATCTCATACATTCCTTACTGAGAGTCCATTGAATGATTATTAGTTTACCAAAACATTATTTGCCAATATTCTTGAAACGTTACAATGTCTGCTTTAATTTAAATTTTGAGCGTTGAAGTTGTAATTATTTCAAATTTAATTTGAATGTCAAAGTGTTGAATTTCGATGTATAAATAACAATTAAACTATTTTTTATTCAAAACTGCTTTAAACTAAAATAATTTCCCTTCTGATATGTTTATTTAAAAATACTTTTAATCTTTCAATTTTTAATGTTTCTACCTTAAAGTTGCTTAAAATGATATAATTTTTAAAATTAAAAATTTGTTAAAATTATTCTTCAAATTAGAACTTTGAAAATGGTAACGTTAATTTATCATTTTTAACCCGAAATCTTGAAAAAAGTTTTGAATTTGAAATTTTGTAGTTTAACGGCACTTAATGTGAAATTGATTAATTGAAAACGTTAAATGTTTCCATTTAATACGTATACATTATTGAGCTTTCAAAACGAAAATTTCTGAACGAAAAATCTCTCAAACTTTAATTTTCAAAATTTATGATTGAAAAGAGTTAGCAACAGCTTGGGAGAAGATAACTTTAAGTAAGAAAAAGGTGGATGTTGTGGAAAGTTGGCCACGTCTCTATAGTTAAGACGTGAACACTGCATATAATAGAGCCTTTGAAAAGACTCTTTTTGAGTGTTCGTGCACCCTTATCGTTTCTAAGCATGCGTCTGAACTACCCATTATGTGCAACAAACCACTTTAACCTGAAGATAATGAGCCCTCATACACGTCTGCAGCCAATCATCAATTCCAAAAATTGTAATGTTTCTCTACAATCAGAAAAAGTGATATGGTACTTTTTTATGTTCTGAAACATTTAGCAGAACAGTTTAATACATTGTAGAAATTTATGACGAACGTAAGCAGAATTTTAATTCCTGTAAAATGTGACGCTGACTATGTATTTCTGGTATGTCATTATTCTGCCGTAGTTGAAAAGTTCAAAACAGCTGATGAAATATTATAATATAACAAGAAAAATATTTGGATTTCAGTTCGTCTTATTGGTCAACGATTATTCTAGAATCAAGGAAATAACCGCTGATTAGACACTAAATTCCATAATTCAAAACAGTGCCATACATAACATAACAGTATCAACAGAAACATTCGTTATTAAAATTAGAAAATTCAAAAAGCCGTATAGTTCTTCTTTAATATTTGTTCTGCCCCCTTAGCCTTATTTATCAATATTTCCTAAAAACATACAATAATTAAATTGACTCTCGCTGAATGGAAATTTTCGTGGCAGACCAAACTCCTGCATTTCTTTTATTATTATAAACAAACTAATGCACTGAAAAAAATGGTTAGTTGAGACAACTATTTAGTTAGTAAGATATCTTACTGCTATTTTATTAGTGGATACAACAATCCCATTAAACAGAAAAAAAGTCTTACTTCTATGATGGTCTTGTTTTTATTTTTGCCTTAAATGAAGCTGATGTCTAAAATTCAACAATAATTATGTCTTAAAAGGAGCCATTAAGGGTATTAATTTTAAAACAAGGCACAATTATGGCTAACCCTTAGTCCTTTGTACTCATGGTCTATCTTTTAGAATTTAGACCTCTGAACAGCTATAGCTAATTTCAAAGAATTGTGACGTCACAGAAGCTGAGCGAACCGAGCGAGATGCGTCACATAGTCGTCGCACCTATCTGTTACATAATTGTTTAAGTAGACACTAAGTGGATAACTAACACCGAGTGAATAGCTAACTGGATCACGAAATAACGCACAGACGCGCATCTTTACGTATTTGGGCGGAGATACTGTCAAAGAAGGACTTGTCTCGAAGAAAGTGTCCAATATTGGAGCAGGCACTCAATTTTTCATGACGTTCAGGGAGCGTGCATGTCAAACTGCTGCGAAAGGCTTCCATAGTTGCGCACAATGGTCATAATTAAACGACGTATAAATATAATAATATATCCAATAATCAGGATATATCAGAGAAAAGTTTCTTTTATTTCAAAGAAACTGTTTTCTAGGCATAATTTGATTTATCATACAGGCTTTATTATGTTATATTTAGCACTTCTTTTAAATTTATAAAGTGACTTGATGTATGCCCACAGTGTGGCTACATACTACTTTTAAGATTATGCAGCTACTTGATGTTAGCCTACCGTCTAGCTAACTAGTTTCTAAACCACGCAGTGGCTTGATGTTAGCCCATATTATCGCTATCGACTACTTTCAAGACTACATCGGGACTAACTTGTAGTTCTTTACGTATTTCGTTTTAAAGATTTTAAGCTATGCTAGTTTTTAGCGGAGCTGGTCTTTTTGTTACACCTCGAAATAACCCCGCTTTTGGTTTCGAATCAAGACTTTTTTTCTGTGTTGTTGCCGTTACTAGTCAGTTAGTAACAGCAATTAAGTACATGGTTGTCCCAACTAATAAAATAGCAGTACCATATCTTACAAACTAAATAGTTGGCCCAACTAACAATTTTTTCAGTGTGGATGAAACTGACACAGCATATTCTGTATTTAAATATTTTTTTTTATGATAACGCTTCTCTAAAATTATGTAGGTAAAATTAATGATTAATTACGGCCGATTACTGAAGAACATCAATTATAATTGATATTAGGAATTTTTATAAATAAACTCACGTATTTAGCATTTTTTGTAAAAAAATGTTCTTTTGCAACGGAAGCATTTGATTTCACCTTAGGAGTAATATTTTGGACAATATTGCCATTTCTCAATTTGCATTGTTATAAATAATTATTATGAAAAAAATCACTTATTTAGAATTTTATAGAATCTTTTTCTTCTCGTGTGGAATTATTTTTATTCATATCCAGAATAATATTTTTACACAAAAGATAGGTACATTCAATAATATCGAATAATATTTTGAATTGTGTGTAACAATTATTATAAACAAATTCGCACTTTTAGAATTTTTTATCATATCAGGTTCTTTTTATCGAAAAATTAATTGATTCTTATCTTA
>NC_046662.1:95472407-95497203 GCF_010883055.1 Belonocnema kinseyi
CGGATGTGTAATATATATTACTATATATAACTATATATATCAGATTTATACATTAATTTATTTATAACAAAAACGAAAATGAAGAAATTAGAATGAAGATTTCGGATTAAGCCAGAGACCGAATGCATTTCAAATTGGGCAGGCAGTCCTTTAAATAATTTTTCGAAGGAAATAAGACGACATGTATCTTACCGCTTTGCCTGAAATCGTTTTTTCACTATGGTATGAGTATTTGAATGTTAAAAATTAAGAACGCCAATTATAACAAAAATTGAATTTTTGATAAAAGTATGATATTTTTCAATCTAATATCGGTATTTATCCTTTCCTTGTTCAATCTAATATTGGTATTTATCTTTTTCTTTTTTAATCTGATAGTATTTTTTGTCCTCTTTCCAAATCCTGCAAATAATTTAAAAAATGTTCAAAATTGACAAAATGGGGGCGGTTTTTCTAAAAACCTTCATCTCAGTTTACACATCAACTTTTACATTTTATTTCTTCCTTTGAAGTCTGGATTTTTGAAATAATCTATACTATTAATTTTTACATTCTCAGTCCTGAGAATGTAATGTAATCGTCCAAATTTTCGATCTCTGGTTTTTAACGGATCTCTAAGTTTCGGTACTCACGGAATCCGAAAACCATAAAATTTCATCGGTGTCTGTCTGTATGTCTGCATGTATGATTACCTGAATGTCGTAGACACGCTAACTTTTGAAGGATTTGTCCAATCGAGTCCGCATTTGATGCACTTCTAAAGATCCCCAAAATTAAGGCTAAGTTCGAACAAGTGTCACGAACATGTTATTAAAACTTTTGAATAAAGTCCTTTTTAGTTTTTCATCACATCGCACAATTGTATAGCTAAGAAAAAATAAATAAATCTTAAAGAATTGTATACATATTTTGACAAAAATGTTGAAAATAATCAAATAAAATAACGTCAGATAAAAAAATGTGACCAGAAATAATTTTCTAGAACTTTTCTAGATAAACAATATTATTGCTTTGACTCTTTTCGTATCTTGTGTGGTTTTGAAAAAAAATAATTTTGAGGATATAATAAATGATTTACAGTAGGCTTATATGTAACTCAAGTACACAAAATTGGAGGGGTTTGAAAAATTTTAACCAAAAATGGTACTACTTTTCCCTCATTTATCTACGGGCCGTTCGCGGGAAAAAATTAAAGTGAAAAATGGGGGCAATATTCGGCTCGGTGTGTTATTGAGTACGGGGTATTCAGGAATGGGTACTGGACTACTTCAAACTCAGTTGATTTTTATAATAGAATACTATAAACTTTATTTCGATTAAAACTTCATCCTTACAACAGAGACACGATATATAGATTTTTACATTCTCATCATTTATGATTGAGAAAGTATTAGAATTGTCGGAAATTTGACATCACACTTTTTCAACGGATCTCCACGTTTCAAGACACCCTGAATCCGAAAATCAGGTTTTCACGATGGCGTCTGCCTGTCTGTACGTCCGTCCGTCCGTAAACATGATAACTCTCGAAAAAGTGAACGAATCAAATTCATCTTTGGCACACTTTTTTTAGGTCCTAAAAGAAAGCATGAGTTCGTGAACCAGCCATTTTTGATAAAAATTCAAAAAGTGAGCGCATTTTGAAAATTTTTGTGACCACTTATTTCTGCATTTGAAAATTCTATGTACGGATACTCATAGTATTGAAAAGAACAAACAATTTATCCTAATCACTTTTTTCAATAAAAAAAAAATTCTTAGAGTTACAGCGTTTTCAAAATTTTTTTAATTAAACGAAAATCAAAATTTGAAGCCGAAAATCGCACGATATGAAAAAAAGTCAAGAAAAGAAAAACATTTATTTTTGAAAGCCCTACAAGATTATCTTAACCAATTTTTGGATTTTCTTTAAAAATCGAAAATTCAAATTTTGATTGCACAAAAAATAATGGAAAATTAAAAATTCCATTTTGTGGACAAACTATGTAGGATACGAAAAAAGGTGAATTAAAAAAATGATTATCCCAAAAAAGATCTACAATTTCGTCAAGAATCACTTCGTGATAGGATGCGTACTTTTTGTTTTATTCGTGAAAAATAACGCTAAAAAAAATAAAATTAAAAAAAAATGTGTGGAAAAACGACGAAAGTTACGAGAAAAAAAAAATCCAACAAAACCTGTTTACAAATATATGTCGGAAATCGAGCGCGCAGCGCGAGTGTCACGATGAGAATGTGTACCTTAAAGCCTACAGAGCTTTGAGAAACTGAATCTTTGACTATACTTAATGAAGTAGACAATTCAAAATATGAAGACGCATATAAATACTGCCATCTAAAAGAGATCTTTTTGATTAAGTTTTTTTTAGGCATTCCAAATGCAAAGAATAAATATCCGAGAGCGAAGCGCGAGATTCAACCGTCGCACGTCCTAGGCGCGCTCAAACTTGTGAGCGAAGCGAGCCGCGCGCGTAGCGCGCGAGGAGAATATGCCCGCAAAGCGGGTACATTTTAATTATTAATAAGAGAAAGTATACCCAAGTGCGAATTGCCGGAGCTGAATACACGGCCCAGTGTTGGTCCAATTTTGGCAGCCAAAGGTCGGCTAAAGTTATTGGGCCAATATCGGCATTTTAATCGGCCCAGTGTTGAGGCAGTGCTGGCAGCCTATATTGGCTATTTATATTTGCCGATCCTCCACCGATGCTTGGCCCAGTATCGCCACTTTATTGCGCCAAGTCTCACTTTTAGTACGGGGAACCATGTTTCACGAGGATCAGCCAAAGTCTGGCCCAGTGATGGAACATTACTGGGCCAAGTGTCACTTTTACCACGGCAAACCATGTTTTATTTAAATCGGCCCAATGTTGAGCCAATGCTGGCAGCCTATATTGGCTATTTATATTTGCCGATTCTCTACCGATGCTTGACCCAGAATTGGCACTTTGTTTCATCAAGTCTTAGTTTTAGTACCTAATAAACGAATCTTATACGAAAAATAAAAAAAATTTATTGAAAAATTGTCAAAGTTCACGATGAAATTTGTTAAGTTCTGTCATTAAAAATTATTAATGTTTATAAAGACTACATTTCGTGTCATTGCAAAAAGTTGTAAAGCAGGCTACAATGGATAAAAATGAAATATTACGCGAAGAAAAATTGTAATCGATTTAAATTATTTATTTAAAAATTACTGTATTGATATTCCTGTTAACATTTCATGTATTTTATATTTACACAACGTCACATAATAATAAATAATTAAAAAAAGGGAGCTTACGATTTGGTTCTTTAACTTTTCTGAACTGCAGCTTATGAGAATGGCTTTTTCACAGAGTTTCAACTTGTCAGTTTAGCGGAGTGGTTAGCACGCGCGGCTGCTAGGCGATAGATTTAGGTATATAGATGTAGGTTCGCTACCCCGTAGCGTTAGACATTTTATTTGTAATATAATGTTCAAAATGTAATATATGTATTCATTTTGAATACGACCATTAATATTTATATTCAAAGTACTTGCAATCTGTTAATATTTATTTTTTAAATATCTTTTTTGTCATATTCTTAGATCGTAGCCAGTGTTGGGCCGACAATGGCAGCCAAGCCCTGGCTGCCAAGTCAAGGCCATAGTTATTAATCCGGCAACGGCACAACGATGGCAGCCAGGTTTGGTCCAATACTGGTACCCAGTGTTGGGCCGACAATGGCAGCCAAACCTTGGCTGCCAAGTGCAGACCATAGTTATCATTCCGTTATTGGCGCGATAATGGAAGCCGAGCTTCGGCAATATTTTTGCCGACTATGGCCAAGTGTTGGGCCGTCTGTGACTTTGCACTTGGGTAATAATTTATGTTTGCTATTCTGTTTTTGAGAAAGGAAGCTTTTTAGGAGCGACTTAAATTTTATTTTTGCAATGGTTGACGTCATTAAAAATGTCCTGTACTGAATATCCATCGCTTTAATCTCATTTTTCTCCGTATTCCTCTGACCCCCCGAGCAGTATATACCTGTTTCGTTTGCACTCGTTTTATAGGATGTAATGAGATAAATATTTTTAAGCCCATAAACCCTTTTTATTTTTTTGATTGTATGCTTAAGATTTGCCCGAATCTGATCGTGTAAAGACGTCGAAACAAAACCGGAGACACGATCTCGTGGGCGCTAATGGGTTAACGCGTAGGAATTCCTTCACGTTCTGTGATAAGGATTCTGTGAGGACGATATCGCGGATCGAACGATTCCTTGAAGTTACGGAGTGCACTTCGGATCCTTTCAAGTCAGTGTTTCGATCGTTCAATTTGATTATCATGGACAGACATCGGAATTGTTTATCTGCATCGCAGGAATACAAACTTCAGAGTACAGAGCCACGGAGACAGCGTGCGGCACGTACAGTGTCTGGCATTAATGAAGCTATAGATTCGAATTCTATATCTTGTTTCCCAAGCACATGCCAATTTTATTTATATTTAATTGCCTATACCATGTATTCTGGCACGAGTATCAAAGTTTGCTAATCGATTAAACGCCAAAAAGTATTTGCCAATCTGCCCTGAAAAAAGATAACATTTCTATGAAAAGTAAACATTTATGTTCGTTCTTGATTTATTGAATATTTATACCATTCTGCGATAGATCTTTCGATATTAATCTATTAGGTAGAATCTCAGGATCTCACGAAAGGAATAATTATAGGTGTTACGTAACAAGAGTAATTTGCGCTTGATACTTTTTTCCCTTATTTTTTATAGATTTCGCCACAAGTCACGAAATTCGTGATTCCCTTCTTGATTGTTACAGTTTCAGCTTTTTTTTTAGTGAATTATTTCTCAAATGATTTGAAGGTCGACTTATTCATTCATAATTACTTCTAAGAAAAGTTGTCCGGTCAAGCATATTAATAACAGAGTATCTGAAAATTGATCTGAATATAATAGGAATTATGTAATTTTGAAGTTCATTAACATACTTTCAATGCTAATAGAAGTATTTTCTTTGTTACAGGTGAGTACATTATTCAGAATATAGGCGAATTTCCTTTTTATATCACTCAATTAATTAATTTTACTATACGGTCATTTATTAACTTCCGCCGAAAATGTGAAAACAAGATTCGCTTAACATAATTTTGGCTTGACTATATTTAATTTAAACTACACAATGCAATTTTGAGGCAAAATTTGGGAAAAGTTTTCTTATTTCAAAAGTGCCCTGTGTGTGGAGAATTACTGATGCAGTAATGATTTCGTGAGTTCGAATCTCAATGCGGCGAAACTAATACTTTACATGATTTTTGTATGTTGTATCGAACGAAATGAATTGAGGAATTCCATGTTCTCAACATTTCATTTTTATCCAAGTACTTCTTAAATTGAAGAACGCTTTTTTAAGTAAAAATATTTTTTATTTGTTTTAATATTGTATTATAATAGTTTTTTTACTTTAAATTTCATTTAAAAATACCAAACGTTTTTAGAAAAATCTGACTGAATTTTAATACACATGTATTTTAAGTTTTTTCTATTCATGTACATTAAATTTCATGGGCAGTGTGCGTTCAAATTCTAGCATGATAATTTACAAGTATGCTCGTTTCAGCTTTCACCCTAATGACTATATTTTCAGTTTAAAATATAGTCTAATTTACCTTAGATTTCCCTTTGATCAAGTTTTTTTTTACAATATAGGTGAATTATTTACTCTGAAATCATGTTAGAGTCCTAAAAGTAAAGTGTACATGTAAAGTCATTTACAGAGATAGGTTGAGATCTTGGATTCTTTCTGCATTATTTTGTGGAATTTATATTCTTAAATATCTGCGGATTACAATATGATAAAAACTGCACGCCTTATTTATTAAAATAAATTAAACATACTAATTTAACGTATTCAAAATAGGATAAAATGAATTTTCAGTTACAAGTTCATAAAAATAACCTTTGCAGTTACCAGTACCTGAAATTTAAGTTACACTTGTAATTTAAAAGTGCTTGAATTTTCAAATTTTTCCTAGTAGTACTAGCTTGTTCTTCAAATATTTGTTATCTTTCCTGTTTGGATCCTGTATATACAAACATTTAAAGGTGTATACCGTGTTTCAATGTAAATTTTGCACAACAAATAGTATTCGAAATTTAAAATTATGGATAGAAAATAAAAAGGCCTCCTAAAAAAAGTTTAATGTGAACGATTCTATTTCGCGAAAGTCAATTAAAGAAAGATTAAATTGCGTTTATTAGTTTATTACAGTTCGTATGCGTTTGGTGTAAAGTATCGATTTGTCTGAAAATTGGAAAACATAATTCTTTCACCCATTGGATCGTATTCTGTAAGAGTGGGAAAAATAATGTTGAATTAAAAAAATAGGCACACGCTAGAGCAGCAGTTAATGTGAATTTTGAACGCAAATTTAACAAAATAAAATAAAAAAGACCTCATATTTTTTGGTCTTCCTATAGGCAGAAGACAATTTAAAAAACGAACGTATCTCGTGCCTGGCTTAATTCATTTTTTGCTTAACCTTTGGAAAAGGTTTCTCCTTAACCGCGTTAGAAAGGCGATGGCTAGGTGGCCGTTCAAATCGAGTCCGATCGATTCGCCCCGGATGCTCAACAGGTGAAATTATACGTCGCGAAAATCGTTCGGCAGACAGACCCTTCTCCACCTTCTATCACCTCCTGTAGCTCGTAACATTGTATTGCACGCTACATCGCCTCGCCTCGCACGGCACGGCTAGGGTTCCTCTCGGCTGTCAAGCTGTCTCTTCTGCAACTACCACTACCACTTGTAAGATCACCTAGAATTTGCACAGTTGCGCACTGCGGCAAACTTGGTAGTTAGTACCCACTACTTTGACCAGCAGACTGCAATTACCCGTCGACTCGTTCCTTGTAACTTATATTATCTTCCATTGGCCTTTCAAGTTTCAGTTTCAAGCCAATCGATCCACTGTGCACTCTGCAATGAACGACGGATCGGGGAAAACGAGGAAAAGAGATCTTAACTCGTCCGGCAGATATATAATGACGTATAATTGCAAGAGCTAGGTAGCTTCTTCGTGTTATTTCAAATAAGAACCACTCGAATGGCAAAAGATAATTATACGCGTCTTGTTACTCTCTAAATTTGAATCAGATAAAATGTTTACTAATTTTAATTATTGGCTCAATTCTAGCTATGAATCAGTAGTTTTTACTGATAAATTAGTAAAAAATAACTGTTTTGTAGCTGGAATTAAGCCACTGATTGAAATTAGTAGAAATTTTTACTAATTCAAATTTGGAGAGTAGACATTCATTTTTCGCATAAATGAAACGATTTATGTAAGTCGTGAATGATTAATAAAAGATATAGTATTTTCACTGAGAAACATGGGATTAATTATTTGAGACAAAAATCTATATTCTAATTTAATTATAGTAATGAGTTTTCTACTTCGCAAGATGACATTAGTAACTTCTTACTAATTAAGATTAGTAGAATCAGTATAAAGATTGGTAGAAAATTTGTGGGAGATACTAGACAATTTTCCCCTAAATTTTGCAACACTTAAACAAATTAATTATGTTGTTTTTTAGAACAAAGTATCTGGGCACACATAAAATATTTGGTCAACGCTTCAGGTATTTAGGTATTTCGGTGATCCTAACCATCCTTTACAGTTGCCCGAGGCACAACGAGTCTGGCGGCCCTCACTGTTTACGTTTCGATCTCCCCGGAACCAGTCCAAGGCTATATGAAGGCAACCCGACACTTGACTGAAAGCGAGAGTTTGGTGTAAGAGTTTTAATAACAATGAAATTTATATTAATTCATTTTTTAAAAAGACTTTCAAGTTTCTTCATGCTCAAACTTCAATTTTTTTGTATCGCATATCTAATACCACCCCTTTTATCTTGTCCACTTATTAATATTTTAAACGTAATAATATTATTATGGCACTCTGTAGTATCATGGAATTTTCCGTGAGATTGACTGGTCAAGTATAGCGTTAAGGCGAGTATTACGGACAAGACATAATTTTACCGAAAAATAAAAATCCTGAATGTTGAAAAATACCGACAACATAATTGCAACGAAAAAGAAAATTTCCGAAATTTCAAATGATCGAAAACAGATAAAACTATACCTAAAGTGTTTATTAACGATATTGAAATATTTCGAAAGTGAAAGTTAAAGAAAATAGAAAAACTTAGAAATATCAAATTGCTTAAATTATTATATTCCCGAAATTCTATTATTTATTAAAATTGTAACCCTCGAATATTCAAAATCCGCAAATTTTGAATTTCCGAAATTAGTAAATTTTCTAATTTAGTAAATCATAGAAATTTTAAATTCCTCAAATTAGTGAATTACCCAAATTTGAAATTTCCGGAAAAATAAAAAAATAACATTTTAAATCTTCTAGAATAATATTTTATCGTTTCTACGTGCAGTTTGATATTGAAAACCGTTTACAACAGAAAATTTCTTGTTGGGTTACTAAGTATCAATGTAAAAGTTGAAGTTCACGAGTCCAGGAGATTTTTATAAATTTTTTCGGGAATTTAAAATTTATTAAAGTTAACAATTTTAAATTTCGTTCAATTTCTTTAACTTTCACATTAGGAATATTTCAATTTTTTAAATAAAGAATGCTGGTTTTGTTTGTAATTAGAAATTTAGGAAATTTGGGATTTGAATTTTTCGGCAAAATTATGTATTACCGTATTAGCGAAATCTCAATACAATCCGGGCGATCTGAAAATTTTTAAATAAGACAATGTATTTTTGTATAAACTTGAGCACTTTTGTGAGTGAAATGTGTAAATGTAAAATATTTGGATTTTGCAAAGTACTGATACGCCTATTATTATATTATAAAACATAAGGTTATATTTTATGCCTTTATATAATTTAATTTTTTATCACTCGCGTTTATTTCAAGTTTAAAAATATTGTAGGAACTAAATAGTAAATATGGCTTTTTCTGATTATATAAACATAAGAACGAAAAATAGTGTAGTTGTATGGTATTATATGAAACTATTTAACAGGAGATAGCTTGGTTCAAACGATAACTATATCGGCTATATTCCAAGAGAGAGTCACATTCTTGCGGATATGTCATGAAATTAAGAATTCCGAGGACCATCAAAATAATAGTCATTATTTTCATCAAACTACGATGAATTGTTTATATTTCATTATAACTTCATTGTTAAACGCAAAAGAAAGTAATAATAAACTATATAAGAATAACAATTTTATTATTCAGCAAAGCATCTCTTGCGCAGTAAATCTTTTGCTTCATTGTATGTAATACTTGTAGAAAACAATTGGTGGCTATTCTGCTTCGCTATTGTGCAACCTCAGCAGCATCTTTTGTAATAAATCTTTCTGTGCGAAAGGATCGTGTATACGTTATCGTGATTTAATAAACATTTGTCGGTTCGAAGCTCAAATTGAGTACAACAGTACACCACGCCCTTTCCAATGGTGGCACACGCCAGCCCTGACCTTTTCTTCTGTTTCAAGAGTTACAAGATCGCCCAAGAGATATTTCAGCAAACGCGATTCCTATGCATACTCCATAAAATTAGATAATTTTCCTTTCCTGTCGTATGTCTATACTAATTTGGTTGCAAAGGTGATTTCTTTCAACATTAATTATCATCGTTGTTATACTACCTCCATTATGATTGCAATTAAAAGATATTTATACATAGGGTAGGTAAAATAACATGTACATTCATCAAATCTGTAATTAAATTCTTTCAGTTACTTGCAAAGGATAAATTTATGGACCCACCTATTATAGTTTTGATTAAAATGATGAGGATATAATGCATGACCTTGTTCATACATATAAGAGCGTAAAGGTTTGCTTCCTGTTGGGATTTTCACATTTCTGTTAAATCACAGCTATTGTGAATCATCTTCCCGTATTATATGTATGTCGCCTTTATACAATAATCCCCTCCAATGGGAATCGAGTGGTAAAGCATTCCCATAACAGACGAAGGGCTACCCGCCAATCACTACCCCCATTCATACTGAAACATTTTATGAAGCACCCTCAATTTCATTCAACCTACTTTATACATTCAAACACACCCAAGCTTGAAGAGTCACCAATTTGGCATTGTATCATTATTTTAAACAATTTTTGTAATTCCTTTAAAACATTTTCTATTACAATAAGAGTTACAACAAAAATAATTATGACATCAATTTAGAATATCTCATAAGAGGTTATCCAAATACCATGTAGAAAGTTTCAATATTTGTATTTTTTTTCCGTAATATGACTTGTTCAAAGACAAAAAAGATGCATAATACGTTTAACCTAAGAAGTAAATAATAATATTTAAAGACTGAACCTTTTATTTTTCGATAATAAAAATATAATACACTTGAACCGAAAAATATATACTTGTTTTGATTTCGTATTTTCACTGAGCCATGCTCAAAATTTAATAATTGTCAGAAAGCCCTTCGCGTTTGAATTTGATTCATGTAAAAGAATTTTTCCAGAATTTATACAAGAATTTGTTCAAAAATTGATCTAGAAAACTTGGAAATTTAACATCGAAGTTCTCTGGCAATCCTGATAGATCAAACCTTAATAAGGAAGGGGAAATAGAAAGCATGTAAAACGTAATATTATTAAGTCGACACCCATAAAAGCCTCTAAACTCATCATACAGTCTGCGAAGGAGTAAAATAATGTTTCCGTTAAGGCTGCTGAAAACTCTAGTCTCTGTTTGGTTCAACCCGCGTAAAATTAGCCCCGACACGTGTCTAGGAAGCGGGACGACTGAAGGGGTAGCTTTCGAAAACCCCCATACAATCGTACGCGTGGCTAACACACGGAAGGGGCTGGGAGTTTCTCACGCCATGGATCGCTGTCGCACTTATAGGGCCCCGCTGTGGTATTACCATAACCATTCGGTTGCATGCTATGAGGTTGGCGACCTGAAACGCATTGAATAGGATGCCTCCTTCACGCACTGTGCCCACGTCGGCGACGTTCACCGGCCCTGAATTTTTGATCTTCTCGGGCCAGGTGAATAGGTAAACGTAAGCTATCAGGCGTGGCAATAGGAAGCATGAAATCACATGCTTATGTACGATGACATGTATCTTTAGTCCTTTATTCTATTCGTCTGCTACCACTTCCTCTTGTTTCTTTCTAATGAGAAAATCACTTTGATCCGTCTCAGAAACACATGAATCTTTTTTACGTTCAACAAAAAAAAGAAAAGTGAAGAGGGACAGGTTTTTTCTCCTTTCGTGCAGAGAGGACTCAAAACTCTTGAGAAGAAATAAGTGTTTTGTTTGAAATATTATTTGATTATTAGGTTCATTTTAATTCAAGTGGAGAGAAAAAATCGGTTTTTCTAAACCTGCAATCGGGGACGTTTAAATCAGAATAACTTAGAGAGAGATAAATTGTTAGGATTTCAATTAAATGAAATGATTCACTGTATAAAAAGATCGATGTTGACATTTTTAGAGTTTTTACGCATTTACAATGAATTGATTAATTAATCGACAGTTCTAATTATCAGGTATCGAAATTTGAAACAAATTTTATTATGCACACTTATCATTTAAAGTAGCTGATTAAAATGAATGTTTATGGATACTCCACATTAAGGTAATCCAAGAATCACAAAGTTTCAAAAACTCAATGTGCACATGGAAATTCTTGTTATTTCTTTTCGAGGAAAAGAAATTGTCACCAAAAAAATTAATTTTAGAATGAATAGATTTATTATTTAGCCTTATTTTTTAAATATATCTCAAAGTGTTTTAAACTATCTGTACGAAAATTGAAGACATTTCTTTTTACATAATTTACAGTTTCTGCTATTATAATTAAGACTTTTCGTGCACCTAGATTTATAGATATTTTTATACGAATTCATTAATACCATATGCACTGCCGCGCAGAAGTTTTAGGCCACCTCTTTTTTTATGACTGAATAAATTCTCTTAATTTTAATTATATAAGCGCTAAAAAATTTCTTTAAAAGGTTAATTGTTTTCGAAATTCTGTATAAAATACTTCCAGGGTAAAGCCTTTTTGTTTAGTTTTTAAATAGATATTGCAAAAATAGTTTAAATTTCAATGTTTTCTTAAATTTTCAATAATTTCCGAAATAGTCAACATTTCTCAATGTTCTTGAGCTAATTTTGAAGCTTTTTTCACCGTATCACAACAGCTTATGAGTATAAATCGTAAAAATGTTCTTTTTGAATTGCAAAAACTTGAAGTTGTGACAAAAGAGTTGGAAAAATATCAATGTTATTTTTTTTGAACAAAATATTTTTGTAAAATATAAGAAACATATAATCATTAAGTTTCTATGTAATTCCCTCAGAGCATATATATTTTTTCCAACTTTTTTGTTGCAAAATCAAGTTCTTGCAATTCAAACAGAAAGTTTTTACGATTGATACTCATAAAAAAAGAGGTGGCCTAAAACTTTTGCACAGGAGTGTAAATTGTTTTTATTATTATTTTTATAGAGAGATAAATAAAAAAGACCAAATGAACCACATAGAAAAATGCTTTCCATAAAATTAAATAAAACCATTTGATTTACTATAAAAAATTAGGCTAATATTCTTTCTAAACATTTTATTGAATGCGCATTTTTTTAGGATTCTTTTCGAAAAAAAAGAAAAAAAATGTCCATGTGCACATTGAATTTTCACAAATTTTCTATGTTTGGACCGCCTTACTGTACAATTCGAGTTTTAAGCGTTTATTTTAAGGTCATGTAGGATTTTTCCATTTTTACTGGTGTGAAGCGATGTTGAAGTTTTGCAGATATACCAAAATTGTATGTTAAACAATTTTATTTACATTTCCCGTTTCATACATTATTAATTAAAATTAAAACAAACTTCTCATTAAGAAGCAAATTTTCTTCTCTGATAGATCCAAATAGTCAACTTAAATATGAACATAAGTTCAATTTTTTTCTTCGGTCTTACGATCAAGTTTAAAATAAAAAAACGAGGAAGTCCGAGTCAATAATTTAATCAAAATATAAAAATTCTTCTACACCTCGCGACGTTTCGACCTAATCTGTCGGTCATCCTCAGACAATACCTTATATAAGATATTTGTACATAAAAAAATTGCAGTTCGATGAATAAAAGTAAGACGGCTTGAAATAATTTCCGAAACACATAATTTTTTAATTGGGAAAAAACCTCAAAAAAAAAAGAAAAGAGGCTCCCAATAATTAAGGTTACATTTTAAAAACACTTGAGCGAACCAACGATAGTCACACGACGGACAAGCAGGTAATGTGCAAAAATCTTATATAAGGTATTGCCTGAGGATGACCGACAGATTAGGTCGAAACGTCGCGAGGGGTAGAAGAATTTTTATATTTTTGATTAAATTATTGACTCGGATTTCCTTGTCTTTTAATTCATACATTATTGTTCGCTACCAAAAACTGTACACACAAATTCGCTATAATTATTTCGCGCAGAGGGAAACCTTTTTTTAAATTTAAAATTCAATAGACAGAAATAAAATTATAAACCGGTTTTAATTATTTTTTTTTTAATTTTTTGCTACGCCAAACCACAGTTCAAAATAATAAAATCTCAATATTTCATAAGTATGCCTGTCTTATTGTACAGTTCAAACCATTAAAAAATATATTTATTGTTTCTCTGAGTATGTTTAAACTATTTAAAGTGTGGAGTTGTTTAATTTTGAAAGCATACCATTTTAAATTCTTTACTTTTATAGTTAAACGCATATGCACGTCTTAAATGTTATTACAAACAATTTGTTTGTATTTAATTCACACTCGTGTAATTGAGATTGGTCACTGTTTCATATTTTATATATAGGAAATTTATTCCGAAAGCTTTGCTCTGGGATAATCGTTTATGGTGTGGTCGACTATTCATATTACCTGTCACTAAAGCCACTGATACACGCTTTAGTAGGTGGGAAGCCAATGACAGGATTCCCTCTGAACAGCGCCCACGTACGGATTCTCATGAGAAACCTTTTGAGGGCCTCAAGTCAAATGAGGGTTTATCTTCCTCTTTAAAGTGGAACCTAATTTTTTCATAACATCATTTATTTTCTTAATATGCTCATATAGATCAAGTTGATAAATACCTCTTAAAAAAGTGCAGATGTTGAGTCAGAAGCTAGTTATAGGTCGTTAAATTTTTCTTGTCCTTTAATGATTATATAAGATTCTGTTTAAGTGCACAATGTGGGTCAGAAGTTAAGAAAGTACATCATTAAAATATTTTGCTTACTATAGAAAAAAATGAGATTATTCTCTCTTTCTTTCTCTAACTTTTTGTTTGATTTTGAGGATAAAGTTATAAAATTCTTTAGAAATTATGATTACTCATCTTAAATCGGGGAAAGTTGTGTTCAATTTGAATTTAAAATTAGCTTAAATTTACAAAAATGGTCTATTAAATGGATCCTATCAAGACAGATTAGGTTTAGATCAGATCGATTTCGTGTAAGAACTTAAAGATCTCTCGAGATTGGATGATCGAGACGAAAAAGGGAAATATGAATCTCACGTGCGTTAAAAAATTTGGTGGCATTCGTGCAGATAATGATTTTGAAGCGGTCCTTTATGTGGGTTATTCTCGTACAACTTGAAATAAAGTTTCTTAATAAAATGAGTCACATCCCATTCTCGAAGACTGAAGAATGAAAATCAACATGGGTTGTGTGTTGCATTAGATTCTTATGCATTCAAAAGTGCAACGAAAGATATTTATAATTTATCTAGAGTCAGAAAGCTAGAGCTATAGACTTTTTTAAACAAATTTTTTGTGTATTAAGAAACTAAGAAAACGACTCGTATTGAATTAAAAAAATCGAATATTTGGCGGAATATTTTAGCTTCTTCTACAAATCCTTTCTTTTTCGAATTTTCGTGATTATCTCGAGCGCCGTTTAGATGTTTTGAATAATCAATGCAGTATTCGATACATTTTTCAACTTTTTACTGCGTTTGTCTCAAATTTTATAATTTTAAAAATATTGAAGTTTTTCTGTGATATTTGGTTCATCTGTAGATTTATTTCGCATAAAAATGTACTAAAGTTTGAAAAAAATGAAGCTTGGTTGAGAAAACAAACATCTACCTATAGGTAGTTTTTAGATGAGAATTCCGAAGGTGCATCCGCAGTATTTTTCCCATTTTTTTAGTCAAAGGAACCAGTTTGTTTATGCACGATCGAGCATTGAAGTTTCTTATGAGAACGAAGAAGAAGGGCTTCGATGCTTCGTTGGTGTTTGCGAACATTGAGTGTGGGCAGACGCGTCATAAAAAAATATAATTCGGTTAAGTTTGCACATCCGGCTCTCTTTTATGTCTCATACGTCACGCATACACCCGTACCTCTATATAAAGCAATTAACTTCACCACTCCCGCGTCTTAGCGTTTAACTACTCTTCGTTTACTGTCCACTTGTTCGAATGAGTATTCCTACAGTCTTGATTATCTTTTATTCTTTTCGTTTATTTTTTCCAAACAGGAATTTGAATTTTCCCTCTTTTTAACTCTTTATTAATTATTTTGTTCAAAAAGTATTTCAAAATATTTTATCGCACGAAATTTTGTATTTAATTGATGGTAAAATAAATTTTAATTTGTAATGGTTTATTAGTTATTACATTGTTCTTTTCATTAATCATCTTCAATAAACGTTGATGCTTATGCAGTTGCATTTGTTGTTTTGTTGCCAATCCTCTTTATTTAACGTTCCAAAGAGCGCATTGACGTAACTAATTCTGATGAAGTTTTCTGACTCTAAATATTAATGAAGTTTCGATGCCTTTATTGATGAAGAGATTCATTGTCCCTTCTCGCAAGCAAAAATTGGTCATCATTTATTCTATTTATCATTATCAATCATATTATTTGATGAATGCTTGAACTCAGTGATTAATGATTTCACTTTACGCAATAGTTCCTAGAAACTATTTTGTTTAAATCTAACTTTCTCTGGTATATTTCAAAATCCTATTGTGATTTGTGTGAATATATTTATCATTATTTTGTGTCGAGTTTACTTTTATTTTCTCATCTTATAAATATCACAGTGTTGGACGAAAAATCAATATTTTTTAAACTGCAGGTCTAATGCTATGGAAAGTATCATTTGTGAAAAAGATTCAGACAAAAATAATTGAAATCTTTTCATATAATTTTGACCCAAACAAATTATTTTTAGCCAATTAAAGATGGAAAATTTCTTGTATGTACAGTTTTTGTGACTTACCAATAATATAAAATAAGAAATGAAAAAAATGGTATCGAGGTTATAATTCCCTCAAAATGTACAAAAAACTAGTTTTTTTTTTTAATTTGGTTAATTGTATGTATATTTAAAGGAAATTGATAATGTACTGTCTGAAATTTCTTTATATCGAGTCGAAGAATATTTCGTTATTTGTTTATTATAACAATTTTTTTCATGGTTTGCTAGTTTTAGTGGTCGCTCTGAAAAGACAAAATTAATGATTTGTATACATTAAAAACAATTTCTTCTTGATATCAAAAATATCAAAGGCCTCGAGGTAGGATACATAGATAAATTATAATTAAGTAAAGCTACCGGTTTAGAAATATTTAATTCGCATGTAATGTTTTCATGTACTATAGCATTATATTGATAAACATTTTTTTTAAGTAGTGCGTCGGTCTGCTATACGGGAAAGGGAAGGTCGTGAAAAATACGCTGATTCAGTGTGTCTTTGCGTTGCAGCAAAAATAACACAGAAAAAACTAAGAATAAAATTTGTTGCAGGAAATTTTTTAGAGCGATATAGTTTTGTTTAGCCAACTTTGCGTCTTTCAAAAAACATGTGTTTGTCATGGAATAACACAAGAAAGTTTAACCGATATTTGTTTAAAGTTTATCATGTGAAGTTAATTTTTGTTGCAGAGAATCTTTCATCGGAAATCGATGTAAAGTTTATCGTCTGTTTTTTCTTTGAAGGCAATGGAGAATGGGAATACAGCTACATGTTATAGCAGGATGTTCTTGATTCTTGAACCGGGTACTAATGCTCTGGTAGTTAAGAACCCACTTTAATCTAGAGGTTGTTAATTCTGTTTTTAAATGCTTCAAACTGTAAACTGTTTATTATTATAGGTTTGAATTTAGAAATTTTAGTGGCCGCGTGAGATGTCAAGTTTTGTTCAAAGGGTTCCAAGCCTTGTTAATTAAAACTGTTATGCGCGCAAGTTAAAAATAATGTTACGTTAACTCAGGGAATTTATATATTTTTTATAATTTGATGGTGTATCTATATTAATGAACGTATTTTTCTTCGAGTAGCATGAGCATCATGAACCGTAAAAGGGAAGATATATGTATTCATCGCACTAAAATTGCGTGGTAAACGGAAGAAGGTGCAAGCTCCCCTTTACGCATAATAAACCACCAAGCGGTATGTACTCAATTTGCATCTTTCCTTAAAGTTAAACATCCTCCAGCTGACGCTGTTCAGTTAAGGTTCTTGGAAAGCAATTCCGCAGAATGCAAAACCGTATCTGTACTTTGCGAAAAATTCACATTTCTTTTTAATAATTGCGCATTCAAATCTGTTAAATTATTTTATGAGCACAAAATAGTTTTTTTTTATACTTGGATATATATTTTTCTTCTTTTATAAAATTGTTTGTTATTAGTCTCGAAGAATACGAATGTATGCGGATCGTACGTGCGAACCGTGCGGACCCTTGTGGTCGGTTTTTAGAAGACGCGAAAAATCTATCTTCTAAAAATCGACGAAAAGGGCCCTTTTATACTCATACACACATACACACAAGTAAATTATGTTGTTATATTATTAAATCCAATCTCTGAATACTTCACAACAGACATCTTATATGAATTTTGAAGCTTGAAGCGTGTAATTATATATTCAAAATAACTGGAATATGTATGTACTTTTGAATTTCAACTGATACACCGTTAGAAATTTCTGTAGCGATTTTACTATAAATGTATTGGAAGTAATTTGCATATACGTGTAGTAAATTTAATATCCAATTATCTTGTAAAATAATATACATATATAGCAAAATAGAGTGCATAAAAGTTGAAAGTTCTTTGATGTATTCAAATCCTGTCAAATATATTTAAAACTAAAATAATAACCTACAATTCATCGACTAAATTCTTATTTATTATCAAAGTGCGACGTACGGGTAGGGTTAACATCAAAATTCACTGCCAATGTCAGAATTTTTACATGAGTACTGCTACTTTTAGGTTAGGTGTCTTAATTATGTACATAATTGAACTTATCCACTTAAAACCCAGTATAATTTATGTTCAACTAGAAACAAATATAATGCTTTATTATTTAGAATTAAACATTACTGCCAAAATTATTTTTAATTTGTGTTAAGTGAAATTACTTGGCTCTTCGAAGAATTGATCAATATACATGTATATTAAATTTACTACGCAGCCTCTTAATAACTATTTCATAGACTGAATTCTTAGATTTACTATATAAACGTATAGTAAATGTATATTAAAATTGCAAACATTTTTAACAGTGTATTATTAAATTGCACATGCGACCGCTGATTTCATGAGGACTCCTTTTGACATGTAATACTGCAAATTATGGGTGCAAAGAGTTAGAATTCATTAAATAAATTAGATGTTTCAGTGGAGTAAAATTGAAATTATGGAATTAATTTAAGTAAGCCTACATTTAAGGGAAATTGGCTGCAATGGTGATATACGTGGGCTATTTTCCGCTACGGAGCCGAAACCGGTGGGGCAAAGGTGACTCTCCTCATATCATGGCTATTACTTTACAATTTTAGTTCTACTTTTCATTAAATAAATCTTTTTTATTATTAAGATAGGGTTACGTAATAAAAGCTTGAAAATTCACGTTGTAAAAGAAAAATTAGATAGAAAAACAGTTTTTATTACGAAAGAATGAAAGTTTCGCTGAGAAAAATATCAAGTTATCAACTTTAATGGCAATACTTACAGTATAAAAATTTGATATTTTGACAGATAAAACAATATCATACAATGTGATTATAATAATTAGATGTAACTCAAGTACAAAATATATTAAATCTAATAAATAAGTGAGGCCTGGCCAGGGGAGCAGGGCCGACGAAAATAATATTTACAAGCGCTTATGTGATACACGTGTCACAAGTTACGTCGATATATTATCGGTAATGTAGAACAGCTACTTATCTTATTGGCTACATGGAAGAAACTATTAAATCATGGACATAGGAAACAAGGGACTAGGCATGTCATTGCGGGGGTGATGCAATGAGGGGGGAGGTCCGCCACCTTTTGATGTCCCACGACAAACATGGCAGCTCCCACATGTTTATATTTTCATGCACAGTTTGTCGGCAAAAATGCTCGTGCGCATAATCAAATGGCACATCGTAAGATAGCGGCTCTCCCCACTCATGGAATTCTTCCCCCTCCCGTGGATTCAACCCCGCTCGCCCAAGTTAGGATGGCATGCCTAGTCCCGTGTTTCCTATGTCCATGTATTAAATATCATTATTTTCAATCTGGTGGGCATGCAGGTTTCTTGTATTGGTACGGCAGAAACATTGCGTGAAGTCCGTTTCTAGTAGAATGTCAGCTAATAAGAGGTTATATTACAGCTTTCTTTATTTTTGTTCAAAATAACTTATTCTTCTTGCTGGATATGTTTAAATGTAATTTTTCCAGTACATAAAATACCACAGAAGCAAACTATCACATTTTCCTATCTTTAGATGTTTTTATTTGCATAAAAAGCTGCGTTCGGCTTTGCCCTCAGGTGGAGGCAAAGGCGACGAAATACAGCTTGTCAGAAATAATTAAATTACCAAATCGTTGTTTTTTATGTGATTAATAATTATAGAAATGTGATATACTATAATATAGAACACGAAATGAGGAAAAAATGGATCAATTCAACATCTTGTTAAGTTTAAAAAAATCATTGACTCACAGAAAAACGCTGGTGTTAAATTTGTTGCAGCTCAAATTTCATTGGGCTCCCAACGATCATTTGAGAGAGTTTTCAAGTCTCAAATGTATTTCTCCGAACGTAGGTGCCCATGTGGGCATCTAGGGGAAAGTATAATTTGGAGACTGAATTTTGGCTCATGCAGAGTTGTGGAGTTCTGAACCGCGCTGTCAGACACCTGAATACCTGTCAATGCAACTATTCGCTTTGCTATATTAGCCTAAATAATTGTTAATAAGGAAACCAATTGAAACAATATTTACCTAATTTTCAAATTTCTTTAATTTAATAGGGCGTACCAGTTACTTCGAATAAAATTATAACTTCCTAATGCAACTTCCAAAAGTTAGGTTAGTCATGCCCGTCGACATTTAAACTAAAGGCGGGATGTATAGAAAAAGTCATGACCGTCTACATATACAATAAGGTATTTTCACTCCAATCACTAGCTCACTTCACTTCGTTGAATACTGAGGGGATAACAATTGACCAAATGCATGGGAATCGGTTAATTTTTGCTCTATTTTTCTAATATCTTCGTAGAAAGTTATTTTTCTGTATAAGTGCAATTGAAAAATAGTTTTTCTTTTTTAGGAACTATTTAATGCAATAATAAAATAAAAATAATTTTCATTCATGCGTGCGTGAGGGCTGAGCGCTGGTTGTCTACCATTTGGAACACGATTCAAAATTACATTGAAAAACAATTCTTGTGATTTAAAAAATAATCATTAAAATATACACAAAGATATATACAAATTGTGTAACTTTTGATTTCAGATAAGAATAAAATTTATAACACATATGTTTGATGAATGACAGTTTACTTTCATTGAATTTGAAAGACTAATATTTCTCAAAATATTTGTTAATAGATAAATTTTTTTAAATACCATATGATATTTCAGCAGCTTCATATATAGAAGCTAATTGCAGAATATAATAGCGATAATATTTGAATAATTCTAAAACAAAGTTTTAGATTGTTCTTTTCGATTGAGACGTGACAAAAAGATGCTTGAAGTAAAAAAAAAGAAGAAAGCATAACTACATTGCAGTCGTGATAATTTATGTATTTATAGGTTATATAATTATATGAATTCCCAAAAAAATACATAAAAAATATTAAAAACTTATAAATAATTATTTTCAATCACTTTCCCAAGAAATTTCTTTTTAAATTAAATGTTTTGTAAAATATAATTTGATCTTTGGAATTCACTGAAAATAAACTGTTATTAATATAATATATGTGTTGTATTTTTTTTGCCTGAAATCAAAGTTACACAATTTGTATATATCCTTGTGGATATTTTACTAATTATTTACTTAAGTTACAAGGATTGTTTTTTAATGTAATTTTTAATCGCGCGCCAAGTGCGGCCAATGAGCGGTCAGCCCTAACGGAATCGCAGTAGCTCAGGGTGCCAACATTGGCTTCATTGGTCCACAGTATAAACCGCAAAAATAAATCAAATCAGCCGGCAGGAAAAAATTGGGATATGAAAGCCTCAATTAGGTATTTTCACTTCAACCATTAGCTAACTTCACTTTGTTAAAAGCTGAGGGGGGAAGATGGATCAAATGCATGGAACAAAACTTTATTTCTGTAATATATTTGTAATTAATCATCATTATTATTATTTTATTATTTCATTAAATAGTAATTAAAAAATAAAAACTATTTTTTAACTACACTTATACAGAAAAAATTACCTTTTACGAAGTTGTTAGCAAATAGGGCAAAAATGAACTGAATCCCATACATTTGGTCCCTTATTTTCCCTTCAGCAATCTACGAAGTGAAGTTAGCTGTTTATTGAAGTGAAAATACCTAATAGGCTTTTATCTTATCAGTTTGAATGTTCCCGCCGCTATATTTGAAACATTGCAATGTTTCATGAAACTCCCAATGTTTCATAAAACTTTTCACCAGGCTAAAGTTTCATGCAAATTTACATCCCTACTCATCGCGAAAAACAAATTTCTGTTTTTATTAGACAATTGTATTTACCTTATCTTTCATGTAAGTCACTAGCCATTGCAAGATTAGATATCTAAGGTACCTTTAAACTTCCGCAGAAAATCTAGTGGAAATTTGTTCGAACGACCATGCATCAATTTCGATGCAGACGGTCACGACTTAGTTTGTACATCCCGGCTTTGGTGGTTTGAATGTCGTATAGTAGCTTTTGACTAACCTAACATTTGGATATTACATCACGCCAAGTATTATTTTTATTCCAAGACTATTTAGTCGCTGGTAAATGGAAGGAAATAAAAAGTTAGGTAATTATTATTATAACTTACCTGCTTATTAACATCTGTTTCACTTAAATAACGACCGACAAAATGATCTTGACTGGTGACTTATAGTTTGTAGACGACACTTCACGTTGCACTGGATGAGAAAAAACAGTGTCTAAATGATGCTTTTCCCCTAGCAATATGCACATACGTGTAATAAATTTAATGTACCATCGTCTTGTAGAATTAATATACATCTATAGTAAAACAGAGTACTTAAAAGTTCTTTGATGCACCCAAATCTTGTCACATATTTAAAACTAAAGTAATAACCTAAAATTCATTGTATAAATTCTTATTTGTAAACAAAGTGTAACGTAAGGGTGGAATTTTGTTTAAAATTCACTGGAAATGTTAGAATTTGAACGTGAGTACCGCTGTTTTTAGGTCAGGTATCATAATTATTCGCTAAATTCAAACTTTCCACTAAAAACCCATTATAATTAATGTTTGACTAGCAAAAAAATTATTTTTTATTATTTAGAATTTAAAATTACTTATAATTTGTTTAAAGTGAAACTGCCTACATTTTCTACGAATTGATCAATATAAATGTATGGGAAATTTAATCTGCAACCTATTAATAAATCTTTCGGAAACCAAGTTTTGAGATTTAATATACAAATGTATATTAAAATTGCAAAGATTTTTAACAGCGTGGCATTTGGTTCGAGTCCCAAAAGGGTGATGAGATTTTTAGTCTCTCCTATGGATATTTAAATGTCTTTACAAATATACTAGAACAATTTATTTACATTATTTGATGAGTAATTTCAAATTTAAACTTTGTTTAAAACGGATGTACCTGGAGTTTAAAATGAATGTAAAATATAAACTTCTCTTATTCCAAAATATAGTTCAAGTTGACGAGTTTAAAAGTTCAGAAAGAAATATTCAAAACCCAGATATGGTATCATTTAAGCTGAATGAATTTCTGAAAAATTGTTCAATTTTAAAGTTTATTTTTTATTGTTCAAAGAATATTTGAAAATAGATAAGAATTATGTACTCTATATTCCTAAGAAAAATAAACACGGAAAAAACACGATAAACTTTACGTCGATTTCCGACGAAAGATTCTCTGCAACAAAAATTAACTTCACAGGATTAACGTTACACAAATATCGGTTAAACTTTCTTTTATTTTTCCATGACAAACACATGTTTTTGGAAAGACGTGAAGTTGGCTAAACAAAACTTTATCGCTCTAAAAAATTTCCTGCAACAAATTTTATTCTTAATTTTTTCTGTGAAGTTATTATTTATTCATTCAGTAACTAATATACTGTTTCTTTTTTTGTGTGCATTATCTTAAAAATTTTGGTGCGAATTTTTCTGAAGTTGTTTCATGCGACTAATGCGACTTTTTTAAGCCATCTAGTCGATCCGAGTCCTGTAACGGCATCACGATATTTTCAATTATTTAATTATCTTAGGAGTTAGGTCCATGTATGTTCGGCCCACTCCCATCTCACATAGGCTGGCTATCTGGGGACATCGTAAAGATAGTTATCTTGTGCATACGAAGTAGAGGATCATGCTCTCTTATATGCGTACCTGATCGTGCCATTAAGCTGGAATTCAGGTGTATTAACGATGTCAGAAGAGTGAAGCAGGCGTATGTATATAAGGCACGAATCCGACCACCCGTGGATTCGTTCAACATTAACAACGGAAAGCGGCTGGCATGTGGTCATTTCATTTTGCAACCCCGGTGTGATTTTAGTGTCCGACTTTATTACCTCGCGTGCCCTTTCCCAGCAAGTCATTATTGCAAAAAATGATTACAAAAAAATAAATTTTACGAGGTGAGAATTGCCGATCAAATATCGATGTAGACGATGCACGTGCGATATTATTTCATCAGGGCTTATGAACTGGACGTGACGTACACATTTAAATATCAACGGAAGAAAATCACATTGAATGTGGTGCACCAGTTCGCACTAAGAAATGTAATTGGTGGAGTTAATCGATAAAGAGGTTTATGCAGATGGCGAATCGAGAGTATTGAAACTAAAGGTTATATAAACGTCATTAAAATAATAGCTATTTGTGCCCCGGATTGATACACGCGGCCCTAATAAATATTATTTTTTGATATGTAAAAATTTTTATTTTGAAGGTGCCATAATACCGTTATGAGTAACGTAGTGAATTCTAGAACACATGATTCATTTTTACAAATTTTCGAATACTTTGAATATGTATTGGACATTTCTGCAATATTTAATAGGTTCTTTACTTCTCTAGAATATTCTAAAATGTTGTCTGTTTTTAAATATATTTTTTTAACTTTCTAGAATATCCTAATATATTCTGTGATCAATTTTTTTTGTTAATTCCTGTTTCTTTTTTACTTTTTCAGAATGTTCTGGAATATTGTAGAATGTTCTACAATTTTATAGAATATTATACGTAGGAGGCCGTTCACATATTACGTAACGCGCCAGGCTAAGGGG
>NC_046662.1:95497303-95515393 GCF_010883055.1 Belonocnema kinseyi
TTCTAATATTTATTTATAAGATTTTATCAATGACAATAATACACCACTATTAATGTATTAATACAAGAAATTCGTTTATTGTTTTTCCAGATGGTTCTGTCATTTTGACGATGACAATTACGTGAATGTGCCGCGGTTGCTGAAGCTCCTTGATAACTATAATCCGAGGGAGGATTGGTATCTCGGAAGACCCTCGATACCAGCGCCCTTGGAAATCCAGCGCCAGGGATCGGAAACTGTTAAGCGACCTGTAAGTGTACAAAAATATTACAATTCTTGCTTTTGAACACTGAATAGCGGACTTGAGTTGGAATTGCATTTGCAGTGTAAACTGATCGCGTAATAGCACTGATTGCAATATCATGTGCTATCGATTGCATCAGTGTGCTGCTTCGCACGATTTACCGTTACTTTGGATTATTTTAGATAACCACTTTAAAAACGTAAATGAGTATTTGAAATTTAAATTCCTGACTGTTATATATCCGCATTTGTCATTTCGTTGACATAGTAGCTCATTGCGTTTCTACCGGGTGGTCTTATCGAATGTATGCATCTGCAAAACAATATCACTTGTGTTCTTTAAGGAGTCAGGGATGCGGTTGATGAAGGGAAAGGTGGATGTGGAATGGTGCACGGAAGAAAATGAAAGCGGTCAACATTTAATGCGTCTGATTTCAGAACTGCATTTTATTTTGGTTTTATAAACTATAATTTCATTAATTTAATTGATTTGACTAATTACTTTCAATTTTTACACAAATCGAATGAGATTAAATATTAATGTTAATTTAATTATAAAATTCTGAAAATATTGACGACTTTCAATCCTCAACGCTGTTGTTTACCGTCTTATGTGTAATCTCTGAGCAGGTTAATATTTTTTCTCTTTTACCATTACCACAAGCCCACTTTTTGTTACGGCGTATCATCGAGTCCATCCGTGAAATCACTATTTTCCGCAATAGCCGTACTACGTGCGGTTTACGGAGTTCCACTCTTCAATTTTGAAGCCTTGCAATTCACAGCGCATCGGCGTACATCGCGAGACATTAATTGCAGGAAAGTAAATAGCTAAAAAAACAATAGATGGAAAATTAAAAGTGATCGTCCGCGTACGAGCGACCACGGCATTGTAATTAAATTGCATTTTTGCCCACCTTTGTCACGCCCTACCTCTTACGCGGCACCTATTACAAGCAGTGATGCGAAGGTTCTAAAGAAATTTTGAAAGATATTAAAGTTTGCATTGGTTTAAAGTTTGGTGCAAAATTATATCCGTTTCTGTTTCTCATTCTTTATAACGAAAGGGAAGAGAATCTCTGTGAATGTCACTGGGAGGCCTCTGGTTTCTAAAGGTAATCATAAGTTCGTGGCTGCATGTTTACGAGGTACATCCCGAGATATCATCGTGATTTAATCATCGTTCAGCCGGATTGGTCGGTAGCAGAGAGAACCGATCTTATCATCCATGGCACTGTCACGCTCACAACCCTTATTCCTTATATCTCTTAGGGACAAACTTTTTGTACTTACAATGGTATCACCGGCTTATTTAACTTTTATTTTTTCTCATATCTTCATGTCGGCGTCTTTTTTTAATAACAAAATTATATTTATTACGTTCCAATGTTCTAAAAATGTTAATTTCTAATATTCTCAAACCTTTTCATTTCTCGTTTTCTGTAGTAGCTCGTTTAATTCTAACCAAATTGAAGAAGATTTTCAGGCCAATTCTCTTCTCTCCGGTTGAACGAGAAACGTCTCCCTGTGATGATCGTGTATCTTTTTTACGATGATCGCGTCATAACCCAGTTGAAGCGACAAGGTTTACATGGAAATTAAACTGCGATGGTCGAAAGAGAGGTCCACTTTCTTCTATTTTATTTTGTTTCATTTTTTTTAGTAAAATGAAACTAAAATCCGGATTTAAACAATGCTTCTTACAGAAATTCCAGTACAACATATATTCATAATTAGGATTTTTTCCATTATTGGTGTACTACTACAATTTCTAATAATATTATTTGAGTGTTCTTTTAATGTCACATTTCTCCAAAATCTAATACAAGATAATAGTTTGGGGTGTTTCTTCGTATTTTTCTATCGGGAAAACAGAAGTGTTTCGTTATATCTTACACTACACTTGGATATTTAACGGTCCTAAAACCTGAGCAAAGTATCACTCAAAGTTTACGGAGTCCGTCGTAAATGATGGATGTGGATGGTAATTTGGCCACAAGATATGTGGAAAATAGCACAAAATGAGAGCGAAAATAGAGTTAGCTTTCTAATAACGCATTTACCAGCAACTGACTTTGCGGTTGCACAGTAACAAGTCCAACCCGTGTAGATTCCGGATTCTCTCTCAAATGGGAACCTATGTTTACGTGCCATGTGGCCGAACATACTTAAGAGTTCATTCTGAGTGTAAACCAAGTGCATGCATAGAGACATAGACCATAGCAATCGCACGACGTGGCCACCACACCCCATGTGGAGTCAAGTCTGCATGGAAAAGTTCTCGTAAGATGACGATCCTTTTTTGTTCATTTTAGGAAATGATAGTTCTATATTTAATATTGTTAACATTCCATTCAATTTATTCGATAATAGTGTCGTAATTTAAATTATTCCAAGTGATTCGATAATGGAATTAAACATCAGTTTATATATTTAATTAATTATTGCATAATGTTCCTCAGACGATTTACTATTGGCTTGGTCATGATCTAATATCTTGATCGATTAATAGGTTTTGCGAATTTAAAATGCAACTATCAAATCACGGAAAAGAAATATTTTTATCTTAGCCTGCGTGAAAATTGTAGTGGTATCGTACCACTGTTACTGACACAGTAAAAAGTAATCCTTAAAGTCTGCCTATATCGACGGAGTTTAAGGTATGATGAAAAGAAGAACGCGAGCACGGAAAGTCAGCGTCAGGCGGAAATCGTTAAAGTCCGCTGGCTTTGCGGAAAAAAATGCGTCATGTTTTTTTCGTAAAGTGAGATTTATAATGTGGAGATTCAGTGAACCCACGACGGATAGGCTGTCAATCGAGATTACTTTAGGCCTAAACCACGCAAACACAATTCGAAGTTACATGCAGTACAATAAAAAAGATAATAGGATTGAAGTGGATAATTGCATTCTACAATTATTATCATTTTATCAAAAGAGGCGATAAAATAGTGAAATAGTCCATATAATTTTTGATGAGAGAGTTGTACAGCAAACTCTCCTTAACCCTCGGATTATATAAGATATAAAGAAACGGTGTGGTTTTGGCAGGAATATATAGAGTAGAGCTTATGATGCATTTTTATTGACCTGATAGCATTTTCTGGTATTTCAAACTTATCATGAGAAATTTTGATCAGTCAGATGGCTTTTACATTCGTTTTTTATGTTAAATCACTATCTTCTAAGATATAATGACTTTATTAAAGATGTTATGCTGTTGACCAGAGTCAGTAATAAGTGAAGATGTTGGTTTAAAATAATTCAAAGTGTTGATTACTGGTCTATGTATTTATTAAGGATGAACTAACTGCAAGATTCCACAGTATAGTTGACACATTATAGAATGACTTTATGTTCACCTCAATATCATAAATTAAGTTACCTAATTAATTTAAAGCCATCCTAAAAGTAAATTGAGTTAAATTTTAACGTCTTTACTTTTTACTGTGGAATTAGTTCTAGTAATCAATTATAGATTTTATGTCTGCATTTTTCTCCGCGATGTTAATAAATTCCCACCAGAAATTGAGAGACGCAGAAAATTCTGATAGTGTGCTCTGTATTATAAGAGAGGAATAAAAATATATGTGGCTAATTGCGAAGTCAAGTGCGTTAAGCGATCCATCAGATGAAACACTTTGTAAAGGAAAAATTTCCATAAGTCCTTGAGGGGATTTGAGGGAGAGCCCATATATTGCATCCTCGTATGCTTACGTCCCTGATGCACTGATAAGAGAAAGGAACGTATGCAGGGCTAGAGTTCGCGAAGATCGCAGCTGGAGATTTGCACAGGAGATAAGGAAATACGTACAAGCCAACTGGACAAACTGTTCGATTCGACGAAGTGTGGCTGCGGTCGGCGTAATTTGAATTGCATGAAAACTGGCATGTCACTTCAACCAGGTTGCAACGAATATCGCACAGAGTTCTATTATTAACGGAAAATAATCTGACTAGACCAATTGCTTTGATTATTTCCTGTACGATACTTTTTTCTGCATGAAATACTTATATATATTTCCGCTTTCATATCATATTCCAGGAGTGTTCAGCCCCTTAATTTTCTAAATAAATTTATTGCGATTACTATTTCTTTTTTGAAGATGAAATTAAGTAATATTTGGTTATGTTGCCGCTAGTTACAAGAAATTTAATCAGTTGCGTTCTCGTTACAATCTTTCTTCATTACGGGAAAAATGAATACTTTGAGAGGATTTGCAGTAAAAATAGGGATAGTATTATTTGTCTGTTGATTCAACAGAATTATATGAGAAACGTCAAAGTTTTATTGAATATGCGGAAAATACACGAAAAAATCATATAGGTATAAATACTTTTCATTGATAAATGAAGAGAACTTCATAAATATTGGAAATCTCCTTCATTGCTGAATTGATTGTCCCATGTCAAATATTAACTATCCTTAACAAAAATTCTGTTGTCTCTAAGCATTAATCAGTGATATTTCACTGTTCACCAGTGAATGTCCTTACACATTTGGTTCAGTAAGCCATTACTTACTGATTCAGAGTTCATTAATATTAAATCACATCTCATGAAGGACAGAAGAAAACATTAATTGATTATATGGTGGAAGAGTGGAATCTGATAATTTAATAATTTCGATTGCTTCATTAAAAAATATCTGTTACAGCTAAACCACCAATCTTTACTCCAGCTTTTTTAACTCTACTTTTCTATAGTATTTTTTTATCAAAATTGTTTCTAGTGCTTTGTATTATTGACCCATATAATTAGAGATGGAAATGCCAATTCATTTGGAATATCTGACCTTATGAAAGTTCCGATTCAGTTGCAATTAGATCAATGCATACAGTATGAAATTGGCTCCCACTGTCTTTATTTAAAAAAATGTTGTCTTTTTTTTCTGTAATTGTACCAAGCATATTGCACCACGCCTCGGGTGAAAGGCCTTGCGGTGGTAAAAGAGAGTGCACATCACGGATAAACGCTCGTTATATGGCCGTTGGTCATTTTTCGTGGTCGGTAGGCCGATCGTATACTAGCTGGATATAACCTACCGATGAACCGCAAACCAGGAACTTATTACTGTTTATCATGACGCGATATTATTATTATTATTATTATTACTGCTGCTGCAGGAAAACGCCCTTTGGCCGATTTAGGATTATATATGAATTGATCGACAATATCCCACTTAACTTTGACGATCATTTCCACATAAATCACATATTTCGAAATCAAAGGCCGATTCCGCTTACACAAACTACATTGCTGCACAATGATCGGAGGAAGTGTAATTTTGTAATTTTACGTTGTTCCATATATTTAGATAGAAACTGGAAATTATCGTGCGAAATTCCATGGAACTATAAGAGCATATAGCTTCTAATTCCAAAAAATGCATGGTTCACAGAAACTCATTACCTTTAAAAAAAGTAAGGGTAATGTTAACATGTTACAATTTTGGTTGAAGAAAATGTAAAGTATCCCTGCATTACTTTATGAAATTTGTTATTTGTATTTTGTATTGTATTGGATGTCACGAGAATCAATCAGAAAACTTATTTCTTTAATAACTAATTTCTCAATTTCTTTTTAATTAAGCACAAATAACCGAAATCAAAAAAATTTGGACTAGCCCGCAGTGCGGAAACAATATTCTGGACAAGGGTAAAACAATAAACCAAATTAGTTTAGGTGCGTTCATTTTATATGATGAGTTTTCAATTATCAGTTTATGAGCACTGCGTGAAAGAATCACTTCATGAAATTAGTTTCAATTTATTTTAGTGAAAATAAACCTCCTTCTTGAGGAAACAAATTCGTTTGCTGCTTGTGAGGAAGCAAAGTGCTCATAAAGTGAGTACACATAAATACATCCACAGTGATACTTATAGTACTTCACATCGGTATTTTACTCTTGTTTGTTTAATCTTATTTTTATCTCTTGGACTGGTGATTTTTGATCACTTTGTCCGATAATGAGTTCGTCTTGCATTAGAATTGCATTGTTCCTTACGTCTGTAAATTGAGACCAGATCCGGTAGGTATAGTGCGGCAAAAACGGTCAAGATATGCATTTTTTCTAGACTATCAAAAAGACAAGGATGACAATCTGCGCAATGTACAATCCTCAGTACTGTCGAATCGCATTTAATTTAAGTTTATTCGACCTTGCAATATGAAAGATTCCTTGGATACTTGAGAGTGGATCGGTCTCTCGATCTCGATTTCTTTCTCGATGAATAGGGCCTCGAGCGCATGAAAGAACTTTAAGCCGTTTGAAACGCAAGTCGTAAGAACAGTCCGTATCGAATCGGCATTTAGATGTAATAAATAGATATCTTGGTCGATGACTGTATAGAAGATATCTTAATCTATCGTTGAAATTTCTTATCCCTTGTAGCCACTAAAGAGATTATCGAATTTTATTATTCAAACTGCGGTTCTATAAGTCTGTAAAAATGTTATGTCAGAAAGGTTATTGCTCTGGATATTCTAATAGATATAAAATTTTCTTTCAATGAAATGTAATCAGATTAAAAAAGAAACATATAAATCATAATATTTTTATAAATAGTTGAATGCCCTTCAAAGTAATGCTATTACACATGAAAAAGTTGGGCCGATAATATTTTATCGGTTCAATTTTAAGACATAAATGTTCTCCCTCATTATTCTTAAATTTATTTTTAATCGCGTACATTTACATATGTATTTTTATGACTCGTTTAAATTGGCAATTTTTTGCGTCGTACATATTAACTAATGTAAGTCTACTCTGCTTGCATCGAACCAAAGTTGACGTATCTGCCATTATGCGTATAAAGTCAGTATAGGCGCCTTCAATATTCACCTTGCTTGGCTTGATCAGCAAGTTGCCTTGTCATAAAAAGACTTGTTTGTAATGATCATTTTGTTTTTTCATCTTACAAAAACCCGTCTCACAGTGACATTAATTTTTGCTGAAAACTAGACTGGTAAACTTAATTATCTGTCAATTTCGATTCATGAACGTTTTATTTTTACATGTTTTTCATGTGAGAAATAACTTGTTATATAATTTTAAGAAACTGAAAAAAGTTTAATTCTTCATAAAGTAATAGACAACTTTTAGGATTCATATATGAAAGTAAAATTTTCGTAGTTTGTGGACAGGGTTACCACATCAAAAATGAGAGAATATTATTTAATTCACGTATAAAAAATTCAGTGCAACATAAAAAGTCATTTGTACATTATTCGCTTTTGTATTTTGTCTCGAAATGTCGATCAGGTGACTCGACGTAATTCACTGAATATTAGTTTCCTTTATGCAGGAATATAAAAGCTCTCCTTTTTTCTGCTCCCGTATGACACCGAAAGCGGTCTCTTTCATGCGCTTAATTATACTTCGCGAACATCTGTTTTACCGCAAGAGTCTTAAAACCTTGTATCGTATAGCTCATTTTTTTATGTTTCGTATACAAAAACACATGCATTACGAGTTACACTCTAAAAGAAGTGCAATTGAATAGATGTAAATAATGAACACTTTGACCAATCGTGAATGACGATTGGTAGTTTTGGTTCACATTGCATTTATTATCATTCATTTTGTAGTTCTGTTTTATTATTCATTCATCTTCTCTTGTGATTACGTCATGTTGAAGAATCTTTCTTTTTTACGAAATCCATGGCATATATAGAGAGGAAACGGCAATTAAATGACTAATGCCGAAGGTGATGAGAGGCCTGGTAATGAATTGGTTACATACAAAAGAACTTATTCGGTTAAAGTTAGAGACGGGTATGTTAATGGTGATGAATAAGCAAATATGTTCAGCTGCAAGAATACATTTTTCTTGTCATTCTAATCTGGTAAAAAATCTGATACTCAGTGAGAAAAGAAGTAACAGATTTTTTACAACACCCACCTTGAATGATAGAATTTACACGCCTCTAAATTATGTGGAAAGTACCTGATTGCAGCCGATGGTGCAAGAATAATATTGGCGCATGTACGCTTAGAAAAACATTAGAGATAAGGAACTTTGCGCACCGGCATAATTTTGAATTTATGTTACAGGGCTCTTACTGAAACTCTTTCAAGGCAGCGTTCAGCTTGCGATTAGCTGGGACGTTTGTTGCAAAATATAGTGTGTGAAATATTCGCCCATAGGTAATTTCTGGGCCCTGTGATTTCAGAATTCAATGATGAATCTTAAGTTCAGTTGATTAGTAGCCACAATTATTAAGTCTCAAGGTTCGATGGAATCTTATTATGAAGAAAATAGGGTTTCTGCACTGTAAAAAATTAAACTTACCGACATGTGAGAACTTACGATGTTTTGTATCCTACTAGATGTGTGAGATTAATCGCAGTCAATCGAGAATGATCTGGAATTTAAAAACGAAAAATGTTGTTCATGTAAATAATCTTGTCTTGAAACTAACAAAATATTGAAGCTTAATGATTCTTCGAAGTCAATCTATCCTCTATTATATTTTTGAAAATACATACTTAGGTTTAGAAGACAAAACACAATAAATCTTTTTCTAAAAACTAATTTCTCCTAATGCCTACGATTTTCTCCTTATTATAATATTCAATGGAAACGGATGAAATATTATTCTGATGCACTTCAGAGTTTGGACTTGAATCTATCTCAAGCTGTTTCGTCTGCTTCGCAGTCTGGTTCGGAAGCGCGCCGCGGGCGATTCAGAAATCGCAAGGCGTGTCCGCAACTGGGGCAAAGCCGCTCGCCGCTTCGACAAGGAGCTTGACAGAGAGAAAGAGAGATAAGATAGGGTTAGGTGAGCGAAGCAAAGACTGCAGGAAAAAATGCAAGACGCTGTAGGAGATGAAAAGAGAGAGGGAGAGAAAGAATAAAACAGGCCGTGAGAGAGGGGGGGGGGCGAAATAGGAGGGAAGTGAGACTAGGTGGTCATTCTCTGGTCCGAATACGAGACCCAGCAGGAAGGCAGTAAAACCGCAGCTCGCAGTGGCAATATTAATCGCACGCGGGACAGAGAACTAGCAAGAGAGATGGAAGTTAAGAGAAAAGAAAAGATACGAAAAAAAGGTGAAAGAGAGAGGGAGTGAGGGAGAAAGGTTTGGTGGGCGCAAGAGAGACGCTTTACCGACACGTGAAATATGAGACGTTTTATTAAAACGATCTATCGAATTTTCGTACCTGCTCCGTCAGGCAGCCGATAATTATCGGGTAGTCGGGTTTAATTGAGAGCCGCGGTTTTTGGCTCTGATTTGCATCCCGTACTCAAAATCGATTTCTCCCCGCCTGCGAGAGAAATATCTGTTGGAAATTTGTGTTTAGAAGTCCTGCATATATAATTGTTTTATTAGGTGTTATTAATTATTTCATTATTACATTCTATCATCTTTAGGCACACTTCAGCGATCAGGGCAGACCGGGGAAAAGTTGACTATCGGCACAAAGTTCTTTATTTAAATAAATCCTTTTAGTTAATTATTATTATGCAATTGTATGGCTATAACTTAGTTTTTACGAGAAATCATTCTCAAAATATGGATAAGTGTTCAGTCATATCAAAAGTATGACAAAATATCTGTCTTGCGGTAAAAAAAAGACGAAAAGCAAGCCGGAGCAAATTGCTGCTCCGACTTTTTTTAATCTGTAATAAAGTTAAGCATTTGAAGTATAGTTGAAATATGTATAAGATATCCCCTTATTGATATTTTTATATGAATATGAGATTTTTTAAAGTAGGAGCCTCTCCTTTCTTTAAAAAAATAAGCACCTTAGTATCCATTATTCGTTATTTTTCATGAGGTACTAAATGTTAAGTACAAACGTGCTCCGGCCTACCCTATAATTTTTAAAAATTTCGAATTTATACATTAATTATAACTGGGAAATGAGAGTGAATTCATTTTTTGACTGAAAATTTGTCCACCCCATGCAAATTTTCAAATTTAGAATCAATTAGTTTGAAATGCCTAATCCTCCTATACATTGATTAACTTTCTGGGCATAAAATTTAAAATTATTTATTTTGAAAACTTTAGTTCAGAAAGTTACTCAATTTTTGGTCTCGTGTTTTAAATTATAAAAGAGCTTCAAGAATAAGCAATTATGAAATGCAAGTAGTTCAAAAGTAACTGTTTACAACACATTTACACAATTTGTATAGATAATTCTGAATAGTGAAAATACTTCGATTCGTAATCGTTCGATTTCTTAAGTTTTAATTTTGCAATTACATTTAAAGTGTTTGAATTTGAAAAAATTTTGCGAATGAGGAAACACCAGTAAATAATCGGGATTTTTTTCTTATACAGATAATAATACAAGAACTGCTGAATTTTAAAGCATCAATGTTCTACAATTTGGAATTGATTTAACGAGAATATTTTGAGAACGTGATTAAATGAAAAAAATATATTATATTACAAGGACAATTTGTGAGACAGTATTTCATAAAGTCGCAATTTAATTTGCAAAGGCGAATATTTCCTCAGTCATTAGAAAATCGCAGAAAACACGTCACGGTATGCTGCTATCATAGGATGAGTGAATCCTGGTTCTAGATTTTACGTACCTTAACTTAACCATTGGATTTACAGTTTGCTCTACAAGTGTATTTACGGCTGGGACGTGACTAATATTTCATAGGCATAGGGAACAGTAAAATTTGACGTGCGTTGTAAAAATATTAATTTGAATGAATTGCGACATTTCATTCAACAAAATTTATTAGTTATAACGTTCTTTTGACAATTATAGTATGAATTTCCTTCTACTATTAAAATTAAAGAAATTCAAATTGCATTCACAATAGTTTAATTAAATTTTCCAATCTCTTGATACTAAGTGTAGATTGGTTACTTTCTCTTAGCCTTGAAAGAAGAGAGTCGTCTAATCTCGGGAATTAAATGAGAATGTCCTCTGTAGATTTCCTTGTCAAACGGTTTTCGACGCAAATTTCGCTTGCCTCAGCTTTATGAATGAAGGTCCTTTCATCTGAAGTGTGTCACCAGCTTTGCGCCTTTCTCATTTCGTCGAGCTCCTTTATTGCAATGCTTCTCAAATCCTTGTGCAAGATTAAAGGGATTAAAAGGCTGTCTGTCGGGATGATTTGGGGTTGTCGTTTTTCACCGCGGGTGCTATCGAGCATAGCTACGTTACTGGTAGACACCTTCTTACACTTCGAACCGACTGAAAATCGCACTTGCCCGTCTGAGGTTACGTACCCACGCGGATGTGAGCCACATGTCACGCATTCCGCGATGTCGCTTTCTTTTATTTCCTCTCGTTCATCCTCTCCACTCTTTCGTCCTTTTATCTTCAGTTCCTTATTCTTCTTCATCTTCACCTCCTTTCTGCACCTCATCTTCATTCTCTGCCTCTTCCGTAATTTAATGAGAGCTGTTTCTGCGATCCATGAGTAGTGAGTGCAGTAGCAGAGCCGTGTATAAGACAACACCACAGGATTAAATCAAGCACAATACAGCACAATCCGGCCCAATCGCCTTTGTGCTAAAAGCGCAACGTGCTTTGCGGTTTCGAGAAAGGGTGAGGTAGACATTTAAACAGCCCCGGTAAGATGTACATACTCAGTCTGAATAGCATGTTCAATAATCTTCTTCGTGAAATACTTGTACGCATTTTATTAATTTCCTATACATACCTTCTTCTTGTAACATAAACATTAGGGCAGTTGAAAAATGTTGTTTTATTTTGTTTGTTTTTTAATCACTCCAGACTATCCAGACTAGTCTGGGGCTGGTTTTGGAAGAAGCAATTGTTAGACGGGATGGTTAGCGGTTAATCTGTCCCCATCTAGCCAGACTGAATAAAATTCTATTTGCTTCTTTTGTGAAATCTTTTCATTTATTGTTCATAAAAAATTAAAAACAAACATAGAGTCGAGACGGCTTATAAGGCGACTGATATGGAATTTACTGTTCAAGGAAGAAAAAAAAGAAAATTATCGGAGCTAATTTTAAATTTTGATTTTCAATATATTTATTTATTTAACAAGAATCGTGACAAAAAGGCTAATTTTGCAGCAGTATACGTAGAATATAAATAATTTGCGTAATAATCAACCAGATTCTAACAGGTACATTAAGCAAAAAAATTTACAACTGAGTTGTTTTATCAAGGAACATTGTTTTATTTAACTAAAACTGCTATAATCTAACCTAAGGAACTTTCTTGATATAAATAAAAAATTCAAATCAATATTTTATTTTTCGTACAATAGTATTCTGTAAAAATTAATATGAAATGTAAAATTATTATTGTAATAAACATTTCTTATACCGATATTGGTCAATCTTTTATTTACTGCATATCGAAATAGTTCTTTTGAGTGTAATTTTTTTATAAATCTTTATATGGATAATCAAATACAAATTCGTCCGGAATCGTCATCTTTGTTTTCCTAATCTGCGTTAAAATATCGAAGCGTTATCGGAGGTAATAAAGTTCATTATTAACACTTTTTACTGTTATAATCAAATTTTATAAACAAAAGTTACTTGTTTGTATTTTTAACCGTTTTTTTCATTTTCTTACTTTATATAAAATGTTCCAAATGAAAATGTCAACATTTTAATTTGTTTTATATTTAGCTTATATATCAATAAAGATTATCACCTGAAATTTCAGATTTATGGATGAAAATTTTATATTAAGACATTTTAATATAAAGCTAGAAAGAAAATAATCTCTGTGGGAAAATACAAAAACGGTACTTTTGCTTATGCAATTTTTTTTAACAATAACATTAAATAACGATTTGGAGTTGAATATCTTAGATAATACCTTTTAAAGTTGATTAGAATAAAAATTCTGCGAAAAGATTAAAAAAATTTGTCTTTGTTCATTCAATTTTGTTATGTTTTCTTACAATAAAGATTATTAGCTAAGAATGAATTACACTTGACCATCTTTGATACCAGGGTGGAAATTTAAGTCGGGGGCTGGCCAGTCTACGGCTGGAGAGCCCAACTTTAAGTCGTGAGCTGGCCGGGGCTTCTGGTCGGAATCCGACCAGCACCGTCACGCTGCGCTGGCCAGCGTCCAGCCATGGAGCATGGCCGGGAGCTGGCCGGGAGCTGGCCGGGGATTTCGACCGTGACCCGGGCAAGATTAATTGCTGCTTTACTAGATTTAAATAATTCGTGTTTCGATTGTATGAAGAGCATCTGTCACTGAGTTGGGCGATCAATTTGATTCTTTTTCACTGTAGAATTGGAGCATATTAATATATAAAATTCCATACGCCCAGCATACAGGAAACATTAACTATTTTCACGTAGTCTTTGAGAGACAAAAAAGTTTTAAAAAATAAATATTAAATGATTGCGAGTATGTTGACTTTAAATACTAATAGTCCTGTTTAGAAAAAATACATATATTACATTTTTAAACATTATATTACAAATAAAATTTCTAACGCTACAGGGTATCGAACCGACAAGTTGAAACTCGTTGAAAAAGCCATCCTCATAAGCTACAGTTCAGAAAAGTTAAAGTACCAACTTTTAAGTACTCTTTTTCTAATTATTTATTATTATGCGGCGTTATGTAAATATAAAATACACGAACTTCTAACAGGAATATCAGTAAAATACTTTTTAAATAAATAATTTTAATCGATTATAATTTTTCTTTGAGTGATATTTTGTTTTTTCCCGTTTTAGACTATTTTACAACTTTTTACAATGACAGGAAATGTAATTTTGTATAAACATTAAAAAATTTCAACGACGGGACTCAGAAATTCAATCGTGAACGTTGAAAATTTCTTAATGATGAAAGTTTTTTGACTTTCGTGTAAGGTTTGGGTTTTAGGTGTTTTATACTATTTTACAACGTTTAAGATTGATATAAAATTAAATTTTTTTTCTAAACATTTGCAATTTTTCATAAAGATGGAACTTAGAATTTTTTTCTTAAAAAGAACAGTTCGAATTTCAAAAAATTGTCATCGAATTTTTGACACAAAATGCATGGTTTGAAAGTCTGAACTCATGAAACCTTAAAATTTGTGGTGTGAAAAAGATATTCACCCAATACGTTTTCACGCGTGGAACATCCATGTGGGTATACGCATCCATTTTTTAATGAAATCAGAGAAAGTAATTAAGTTATAGAAAAAGTTAAACAATTTTATTATTGCCAATCAGCGCCCGGCCAGCTACCGTCTGAACATATGATCATAAGATTTGTCCGATCAGAGCCCAGTCAGCCCCCGACTGGGGTTTTGACATAAATTCTGTCCAGCGAGTCCCCGACCAGCGTACGGCTAGACTCTTAAAAAGCAAACATAGCCCGGCCAGTCCCTGACCAGAAACCTTGTAGTGCCAGAGCTAACCCGGGCTATTTCCACACGGGTAATGCTTCAATATTTGAAGAAGAATAAGCACAAAAAAAAGATTCACTGCAAATACGCCCAGATTTGGTAGTTTGTAAAAATGAGGGTTATGATATTTTAGAAAATATTTATGAGTAGGTCTAAATAATAGAACTGTACGAATATTATTCAACTACACTTAAATAAACGGTCAGGCTTAAAGAAAATAATGAATTCATTAAGTTAATTATAATATTTTTATATTTATTATAAATCTTTGCAATTTCTCATTGCTCTAGAAATAAACTACATTAAATGTTGTTAATCCGCAATAAAATAAAAATTCAAAAACCGTCTAATTAAATATTATTTCTTTAGAAAAAATTAGGTTTGCGAATTATATCAGGCCATTATGTTATTATATTGTGTACAAATAAACATTAATAGTTAGTACTTTTTTGTCAATTCTTTGGATTTATTTCAATGTATAAAGAATAGATTTCCAATCTTTTTGTTTACTTTGAGTTCACACTTTATATTTAAAATTTTCTTTAAGATTTCTATCATATTTCAGCAGAAGATTCTAAAAATTTTGGGAACGTGTTCTGAAAGAAACATATGTATGTAATTGTCTTATAGTCATGAATGTGCGTGACATGAAAGGTCATAAATGGGCAATGGAAAGAGGCTCTTCTTGTCACGAAGTCTGCCATATATGCACGTAAGTGTAAATCGACACAAGAGTAATAACCATGTATCACAAGAGTTATATCGGGATGGACTACCCGCTGCCGTCTGGTCAATAGGGGTTCGAGGTAATTGCGAAGATCCAGCGGAACGGAGCAATTATTTTTGACGCGAACCCCAAACCAAACCCAGGAACGAGAACTGTCTAGGTTGAGATTCGATAGAAATAAAGCAAGAGTTAAAGAGAGTTCCAAATGGTTTATGTAGTCCGCCATTTGTCATTTAAGAGCCCAAACTGTCGGATTGTATTTTCAGGGTTTATTATCATGTATGTATGTAATTTACACCAACAATATAAATCATATTTCCATGTTGTCATTTGTACCATCTCAAGCTTTAAAATTAAAGGTTTTCATTCCTAAAATTTTTTTAAAGAGTGGTTAGAATTGAATACATTAAAATTAATTAATTAAACTAATTAGTAGTTAAAGATCTGGCGCTCAATAAAATCTTGTCCTTTTATATTGGTGTACATTTTATTTCACGAGGGAACGTATAGTGACGGAAAATGGTATTTTTTGTTCAGAAAGTTCTAAAGGTTTTCTTGATAGAACAGATTTGAAAGTGGTTTTAAATTTGCAGCTCATTAAGTTCCGAAAATTTCTATGGAGGCCAATTAAAAAAAAACAAGCATTAGTTTGTTATTTAACTTAAAAAATGTCCAGACTCATTTTTTTATATTGCCCTACCTACTTTGCTTCATTTATTCATATTTCCACAATAATATTGATAGAGAGGGTGAAGTTACTTTTGATTAATCGAAATTTTCATTCCGGTATACATTTCTTCATTTCTTTCATTCTTATAAACAAAATGAATAAAATTCACACCTGCTATATTTTCAGTGTTTGTACTATGCACTATTTATAGAGAGAATTTTTTTTATCGATAACTATCACCCAGACGGAAAATTATATATAGTTTATATATAGTGTGAAGTGGTATACATATTTTTCATTTGTTTTGTACAAAAAATGTATCAAACAAATAAAATTTTATATAATACTTCACACTATATATAAACTATATGTAAGATTTCCGCGTGGGCAATTATCATTGTTATGTGCAATTTTGAAAAATAAATTGACCAACTTAAAAATTTTGAAAACAAATAATAATCTTTCTTTTCATCTGAATCTTTGCTATTCAACAACAGTTTTCATTATTATAAACCATTTTCGTGAACAAATTTTTTTTTTCAATAGAAAAGTTTTATTTTCTGCTCGATAATTTTTTTCATCTCAATAATGTCTTGATACGATGGATTGGTTATACTGCCATTTAACAACATAGTTATCTTTGATTTTAACAGTACTTTTAAGGAAATTAATATAAGTTAAAATATGCCAAAGCAGTGGACTTTTTATGAGAATTTTTGGGACTAAAAATAATAATTATATTGTGTTGTTGAATAGTAATCTATGGCTTAAAAATATTATTTTCGAGATAAGAAGAAATGATTCCGCGGGAAAAAGTTATCATATGTTCAATGAGAAATTAATTAATTTCTTCATAAACATTGTTGTAGAATGACAATATATTGTGTTAAATTATTCTTCATGAAATTAAAGCAAGGCAGTAAGTAAAGAGTTATCAATTTAACATAATTCAACGACGAGATAAGTATCAGTATATTAATTTGTTTGGCAAAATTAAGGAAATTAGGGAATTTAATCTACAATGGAAATTTTCATTCAACTCAAGAGTGAATAATTTTATGTGTAATTGAGGGAAATAGCAATAAAAATAGGTCTCTACAGGTTTCTTTGAAATTTAATTGTCTCTAATTAAAGAAACAAACTTTTAAATCTTCTAAGAAATACTATCTCTGGAATCTTTGAAACCAAATATGTTAATTTTTCTTCCTCTGGAACGGAAAGCAGAGAGGGGTTTAAGCATTGTAAAAGGGCCGATCTGCAAGAGTACGCCATGTTCGGGGTACTTTCGAGTTGCGTGATTTTTGAGACGCGATAACAAATGAAGATACAATGAAGATTGTCATTGTGTAAAATAAGACGCAATCATTTTTACTACAATGGTTTTCTGTGCGAGATCCCCATGCTTTCACGGAGAAAAATGGATGGTCAAAGTTATATGGTCAAAATTTAGGGAGCCAGATAGTCTGTCTGCATGGTCGAACGGTCCTATCATATTTTTTTCGACATGGTTAAAAAGACTCTTATTTTATCGCCAGTCTGACTTTTATAAGAGCATTACACTCACTATCAGGGATAACTAAGGTATCCGTTTCGGAATGGTCAATACGCACATATTGTTTTCACTCATTTCGACCATCCAAGAAGGAGCAGATAAGCCATTGCGTATGGTGCATTGCTTGATTTTTGCGCGTCAATCATGCGCGTGAAAATTTAAAGGGTATTGCTAATTGGCTCCAATTAGCATAACGAAATCGTAGACCGCATAGTGATATCTCTTCAAAAAAGAAGGTTTTTACCAACTATTTGAGTGTAAAGTGAAGTGTACTTATTGAGGATTTATTGGAAATATCTTATTCTGTAAGTACCTGTTTTAAATAAGTATTTGTAACATTAATATTTTTTATTAGTAATGTGAGATTTAAGACATTTAACTAAAATATTTTTGAGGTTAATGTTAGTTTGAAATAGATAATAATTATTTAAGTAATCACTGTTAATTATGGCATTAGTCGATTTAGGATAAACTTGAATTGTGGGTCCGGATGCAATAAGGGCACATAAAATTTTTTCGTGCGAAAACGAAGTCCCCTGGAGGCTTTAGAAAAAATTTTCGAATTTTAATTTT
>NC_046662.1:95515493-95530268 GCF_010883055.1 Belonocnema kinseyi
TTAAAATTCGAAAATTTTTTCTAAAGCCTCCAGGGGACTTCGTTTTCGCACGAAAAAATTTTATGTGCCCTTATTGCATCCGGACCCACAATTGTACTCATTAATTTGAAATTAAATCATTATTTTTCAGTTCTGCGTTGAATGTCTGAGAAAATCAGATCGACCATCTGAGATTTCCAAACCGACCCTTCACAATGATTGGGTCAGCCAGCTTGAAATGACCGAGACGACGGTCTGAGACAATCGAGTCGTCTTTCTGTGATTGTCGATTTGGACCTCTCATTTTTATCTTCTAGAAATAGCCGCTTTAGCCATATTCAAGAGCTGTCCTATAGTCGACCCTACAATATGATCTGTCTGCACATTTATAAAGCCAAACAAACCTTCCATTTTTCTCCGTGTTCCCTCTGTCCCCTCGGAAACCAACGGTGTAAAATTGCTTTTATGTAGAAGTCATAATCGTTGTTTTTCATGTTTGAACCAGAATTCCTTTAAATCCATTTTTTTGTTCTTCTCTGGAATTTGGTAACTGCTTCAGTATTTAGTGTTCTTACAAAGTAAGGAATTTGTAGGTGCTCAGGTTCCGAGTTCTCTCGATTCAGGCTTGTACATCATTCTCGGTCTTATTATCCGTAAGGCCGCTGCACCATACGTGAGGAATGAGCGCGTCAAGAACGGACTCTCGCACCTTGAGATACGACCGCATTTCTATGAGATACGACGACCAGCTTGGCTCCCTTATCCTCGACGAATTTAATTAGAACCGCCCTGAAGCGCCGGTTTCAGGTACTAAACGTATGTTCAGAACCATTTACCCGTAAAGCTTAGGAATATTTGCAACAAAATCTAGTTAAATTGTTTTGATATTTTTCAATAAACTGTAATAATTGAAAATTTAAGGCAGGAAATTTGATAGTCATAATGATTTATATTTTAAACTTTAATACAATGTTTATTGGAATCAAGCGCGGGAAATGTTGTACACCTTATAATCTACGTTTCTAATTTATAATCATAGTATCATTATAAAAAAACAAATCTTTATCGAGGATAAAGAAAATACCAGAACCATAAGATCTATTGAAAGGGAAGACTGAGTTAATGAAATGAAGAGAAACTCCTGGCGCGCAGTTCAATTAACACGAGAGCGCTAGGTCTTGTGAAACAATTTTTATGAAACGTTGTAAGGCAGCAGAAATTAGTTTCCTAATTAAATTGCAAGAAGAATTATCCCTAATTTTCGCTTCCTCCTTATCAACTAGCACAGCGAAAAGAAGAATGCCATTGTAATAAAAGCTTCAAACAAAGAAAAATTACGCATTCATTATTTTCGAATATTAAATGGCTACGAGGTTACCCCCTTACATAAAAGTTGGTACAATTGTTTTCGATTGCACGTTTTCCCCTTCAGTAAACTATTTGATATCTGGTTTCCTGGATTATTCCGAGTAAAATGGGCGAATTTTTGTGAAATAAATTTAAGTGTGAAATTGGATACAGAAAGTGCATTCCTGATTGTAATAATGTTCTTTGGTTCTAGAGCGGAGGGATATAATCGTACTTTTACCTTTCGAATCTCTTTTTCACTCGCGGCATCTGCATACGTTCGGCATACCAAACATTTTCCATCGCGCGGTCGTCTCTTGTACATAATAATGTCGATGGCGCCGCCGACAAAAAGAATCCTTCCGCAGAAAATCCGCCACGGAATGCAATGTGGCCCGATCTTCGTATAGTGGCGATGGGAACCCGCTTCGCTCAAGCTAATTGTGCGAAGATACAATTAAATCAGGCGGCCGATTTTGCATAATTTCAGGGTGCTGATTCACGCGAATGTCGGAATAATTTCATTCCTTCTATTTCTTCCTCCTTACATTGTACTGGTTAGGGGTTAGGGGTCGTCTATACTCTGTAAAGTATGAAATGCAATTTTCTAAAGATTCTGGAACCCCCTCCACCTTCACCCTTCTTTAACGCTTTTTCAGACTCTTCTTGTAATTTTTCACTATTTTTGTAATGATAAACTAGACCCACCTCTCCCGTAAACGGCAATAAATGGATAGTCCTTTACTGATAAGAGTCTGACGATCACTCGTAACGAAAGCGAAATTATCCAATGGAGGTACTTTTTCTAAGAACCACAGGTGGTGTGAAAATAAAGATAAAATACTATAACTGAATAAAAGCTTTCTTCGTCCTTACGAATAGATCACAAGTTTAATACTATTCCCCCAACGTAGAAGAACTTTCCTCTTCCTGCTTTATTAAACAAAAGAAAAATTTCAAGTACGGAAATATCAAAAATTAATATTTAATTTTCTTTAACAATGAACACTCCGATATCAAATATGAAAATGTTCAAGACTAGATAATTCCAATATAAAACTAGAATGTTAATTTCCAATTAGTGTGAACGCATTGAAGTTATTCAATTTCAAAGTACTCTCCTTAAAACGTGAATAAATTCAAATAAGAAGGATTTTCAATAAAACACTCTCGAAATCTAAGCCATCTTGATTTCAATCAGTAATTTGTTTTAATCTAAAATGACTTTTCATTCATAGTCAGTAATCCGCAGATTGGTTCGATGCAGTTCTCAATTCATCTCTTCTTTGAGCTAAGTAAAATGATTAAACTTGGAACGTTTTGAATTCAAAATTATTTTATTTTCTATTTTTTAACTTGAAAGTCTTCAATTTTAAACATTTTTAATTTGAAAGTATTATGTATTTTCACTTCAACCATCAGCTAGTTTCACTTCGTTGAATTCTAAGTGGCAAACAACGGACCAAGTGCATGAGAATCGGTTAATTTTCGCTCTATTTTGCTAATATCTTATTAAAAACTATTTTTTTTATATATAAGTCTATTTGAAAAATAGTTTTCATTTTTTATGGACTGCTTAATGAAATATTAAAATGATAAAAATTATTATTTATTACGAAGATATTAGAAAAAGAAAGTTTTGAGCCATGCATTTGGTTAATTGGTTTCCCATGAGCCAGCATTCAACGAAGTGAAGTTAGCCGGTGGTTGAAGTCAAATTACCCAATGAAATTTCCAATAAATTCAATTAAATTTGTCTTAATTCTAAACGTCCACTCTGAAACTATTGTATCTTTCAGTTTTTAATTGAATTTTAGAACCAAACATTTTTTACTGTTTCAATATTAAACTATTCTATCTATCACTCAGGAATCCCTGTATCCTTCGGAAACCTTTATATCCAACCGGACAATAGAATTCAATATTAAAAATCCAAACGGTAAAAACATTGTCTATTTTCAAAAAAAAAAAAAAGAAAAAGAAAAAAAATACAGAAAAACAAAGAATTCTTTTCTCGTAAAATTATGGAATTTTAGATCATTTTGGATCTAAAAAAATAATGCCATAACACCATGACTCTTACTTCACTTGCGATTTTTAGTTTTTGAATAAGTGGATTCTGGCTTCAACTTATTGCCACTTCAATGATTTTCGTCACTGATGTTACAGTGGAAACTCTGAGGATGGGCCGATTTTGGAGCTGACCTTGGTTGGGAATTACCCAGATAGAGGGCCGTTTCGTAGAAAACGTTTTTGTTTGTTCACACCTGAGCTACCGTCGCTCACCCCGCGCAGCTCCTTTTACTTGCGGCGCGACGTCAATTCTCGGAAGAACTCTATCAAGGAGCCCTATTTCTAAGGTTCACTGTATTATTTTTTGCCTGTTTAGCTTCTTTAAAATGTGTAAGTTTAGGTTTAATAATTAGTGATTACTTAAAAATGGAACTGGGAAGTTGTACTTGAAAGTTCCGAGGCTTATTGTGTGCAGAAATTGGCAAACGTGCTGCAGAATTACCAGAGTACAATTTTCCAATTTCTCATATTTTTCTATGCATTTAAAAATGTATTATTTGATTTTAATAAAATCCTGTTCAGTGTAAAATAATTTTGTAAATTTATGTAAAAGTACCATTTAAAATAGATACTAGCAGTCGCATTACCAATTCCTTTACTAGATGTTGTTACTAATTGATTTAGTCGGTCAAACCGATTAATGCGACAGAAAATAGACTTGAAAATAGACTACACCTACAAAACTCCCAATTAAAGGCACTTGCCTACTTCATCTCGAAATGCTTTTTCATAACAAAATGAATAACAAGCAGCAAACAGTTGTCATGCATATTAATTACTATATATAAACAATTACAACCAAATGCACGCATCTCCTAATGTAGTTGTAAGTTGTCTGCAGCGATTTCATCCAATTTCAAGTTTAAAAATAACTTGTAGCTTTTCTTTAGAGCTAAATATAAACTTTAATATAAGGTATTTTTTTTGTAAAAAGACTTTTTTGTTTTGTCTTACACGTAAACCTAAGTATTTCATGTCCTATGGTTTATTCCCATATTTTCCCCTACTTTTGTGAAAAAACGACCTACGTACTTTCCTTGGATAGGAAAAGGGGAAATCACAAAATTCCCATTAATCCCTTTTAATTAGTGTGATTTTCCGCGGGGAAATAGTGTAATAAATATTTAACGTATTCATATATTTTTATTCATATATTTTTATTAATTATGTACGTTAGAAGTAATCTAAAAAGTTATAGTGTCTGTATAAAACTGTGAACGGCCTCTTTATAGTGATTAATATTTAAAACAGTTTTATTTGGATACCACCAAATTTCTGATAGCATGTAAATACTATTTCATAAAAAAACTCGAGTATTTATTAAATAAGCTCGCCAGTAACTGTCAATATTGTTTGCTCACATCGCCAAATCAATTACCCTATTAATATTTTGGTAAATTCGACGAAATTAACAATTCGGGAGGTAGACATGAAGATTTGAGCAGGATCGATGAAAAAGCTAGAATTCGATGAATATCAATGCTGATTGGAGACGAATGAGATGCGTTCCTATACGTGATCGGCCTGAGCGATGATCCTGAGCATTGGCAAGAAATTAATTGCGACGCGTTGTGAAAACGTGCGAGAAATATATGACAAGGTTCCTCAGTTCATTTCGAGTAATTTTCCCTGCTGACGAAACAAGCCGAATATTATAAAGTGGGTGGGGTGGATGAAGGAGACTTAAAGGGAGGGGGCTCTAAATTTTCGTGAAGATGAAGAAAGGCACTGCCCTGGGGTCAGGTTAGATTGCTTGGCACAGGTGAGGCGCTCTTGAGAGAACTCAGCCATCCTAGCAGATTTATACCAGGTTGCAAGAAGCGCTTATCGGATCCATAAGCGCTTAACGGTACTTTAATTACCAAAGAAACGCGTCAAGGTGGGGGGGGGGAATTCTTTTGGAATTATAGTTCCCCATGGGTGGCACTAGAGAAAATGTGTTACTCTTTTGCAAAAACTTGCCGAGAAGTAGCTTTATTGTCAAGGAAAAGCATCATCGTATGGGTATATTTACGGTTTGCGGAGGGTTTTAATTCATCGGGAGAAAAACTTGGCACTTATTGTTATATTTATTTTCAGTAGGGTGGGCTGAAAAAGCAAATTTTGTTGAATAAAAAAGTTCTTGAGGCCTAATTTGCAGGTAATCGCCACACTGCAAAATAAAAGCAGTGCCAATGTATCTTTTGAAAATGTTAAATTTGAAGAATATAATTGTTAAAAGCTCTTTCTAAAGTATAATAATGATATCAACATTGACGTGAAGAAATAAATAATGAAGGAAATGAATTCGTAAGAAATTGAAGATCCATTTTGTAGAGTCCAAACAGGGGGTCGATATTATGTATGATTTCATATTTCACTTCATATTTTTTCCATATGATTATTTTTGTTGCCAAATTTATGTCCTATTTCAGAGCTCACTTGAGTTTTAAGCGAACAAAATATGATAAATCTATTCGAGTTGATTTTTTAATAAAGAGACAAATGCTGTATCTCAAAGCGAGTGAATATAGAAGCAAAACGCAAATGAAGGGCCGAATGATACAACTCGCCGAGCGCGCGAAATGCTGTAAAAGAATTGTCCAGCCGGGAAAATCTGTTGATAAAAAAGTGGTCAAAACGTAAAACAAAGTATACACTCATATTCAGCTTGACGCGGCCGACAAATTTTTCTTATGAAACTTTTTCATAGGATAATTATTACTTAAGATAAACAATAAAAACATAGAAAATTTTCCGATCAAAAAGCGATGTTTTGTAAAACACAACTCGCGATTATTCGGCTGTTTGTTGATAAAAATTGTTGAAATTTGTATGATGTATTCTGAATATATAAGCGATTCCTTTAAATAACGCACTTTGTTTAAAAAGCTAATATGTTTTTTTTATTTAATAGAAAATTGATTCCGAGCGAAAACCAAGTTTCGCCAACTTCGACCAGTGGGATGGTCATCGAAAAAATGTTAGTTGAAGTAACTTATCGCGAGAAAGTTGTTCACTAGACTTTGAAAAAGTTTTTCTGAAAACTTGAAGAAAGTCGGTCGAAAATTGTGGAAATGGTAGCGAGTTAAAGTCAACACATGCTCGCTGCAGTGCTCCGTTTATCAGCCTTTGTTCCTAAGCAGCTAGCCAGCAGCGGCAAAGAGCAACAAAAAGCTCCTCGCTGACATTTCCACAATTTTTAACCGATTTTCTTCAAATTTTCAAAAAAAAAAAAATTTCAAAGTCTAGTGAACAACTTTCTCGCGATAAGTTACTTCAACTAACATTTTTTCGATGACCGTCCCACTGGCCAAAGTTGGCGAAACGTGGTTTTCGTCCGGAATCAATTTGCTATTAAATAACAACAAAAAAAATTAGCTTTTTAAACCAAGTGCGTTATTTAAAGTCATCGCTTATATATTGAGAATACACCTTACAAATTTCAAGCATTTTTATTAACAAACGGCCCAATAATCGTGAGAGTTGTGTTTGACAAAACATCGATTTTTGATCGGAAAATTGTCTATGTTTTTATTGTTTATCTTAAGTAATAATTATCCAGTAAATAAGTTTCATAAGAAAAATTTGTCGGCCGCGTCAAGCTGAATATGAATGTATACTTTGTTTTACGTTTTGACCACTTTTTTATCAACAGATTTTCCCGGCTGGACAATATTTTACAGCATTTCGCGCGCTCGGCGAGTCGTATTAGCCGGCCCTTCTAACAGTATCGCATGCCACCTAACTGACTATCGAATATTATCGAATTATTGACATTTTATTTATGCAGTTTTTATATAGCATGTTGAACGCTTTTGTACAAAATACGCAAATTGTAATTTATTCATAATAATCATATTTCTTAAGTCCTGAAAATGCTCAAACCATGTAAATAATGAAAAGTGAATTGTGGAATGTAAAATTATGTACATAACTGACTCCCAGCATTCTTTATTTATTTAATTCTAATGTGTTTAGATTTTGTTATTAATTCTCACTTTCTTTATCAATTGGAGTCGATAATAATCTCATATGTTATGATTGTAGAATCTAAATGATTACTTGCAATGGTTTTATTCGCAGAATAGGAAGACCAGAAGGTTAGAATTTTTCTTAATCACGATTTTCGTTCCGTTTTCACCATTCTCTCTTTTAACAAAAACTTCCTTGTGAACGTAGGAATTTATTCATTACGTTCTCTGATGCGGCTAATCACTGGATCGATTAATGACACGCGTTCTACCGACTTGCTCATTCGAATAGACCTATACTTATACTTTCCTATATCGCATCCAGGTTTATTCTTTCTCATACCGATATCTTCTTCCCTGCAATTTCTGATGGCCATTTCCTTGCACGTGAGAGTGCGGATATATCATTCAAAATAAATGCGGGACTTTGAAATATTAAGGTAATTGCTGGATTAATTTCGAAAATAATATATATTATATCCAAGGTTCAATTTATAGCGAATTCAGAAAGAATAAAGATTCAGTATTTAAGTTTTATGCAAATTTTCAGAATTAGTTGTAATAAAATATTATTTATTATTTAAGAACCGTATACAAATTAATTTATATGTTCTAGTAGTACATTTGACTGCAGATGAATTATTATGACATTTCTCTGTATGCAAACTATCCATAATAGAAGGAAAGAGATTCTCACACTTCCTTATGTGCAATAATTCTTTGCGCCCTATTATCAGAGAAAATGTTACATAGCCCCTCATTTTCCGAGGATTCAAACGTCGGTTGGTTTCTTTTCAAGCAAATAAGTTTGCTCACATATCCAGGATACTAATTCCTCTTCAGGAAGAAAACGTGCGCCGTGCCGGTTTGTTTGGGAGTTGACTGGATATCCATTCCGCAGGCTTTGGCTCCAAGGCCCGAATCCAACCACGTACGCTACCTCCATTACGTCGATATTATTATACGTTCTTGTATCTCCAGCCACCATCTTTGTTTTGCACGAGCATCCGGTGCACCGCAAACTATCTCTCGCAATCTCCAGGCCTAGTTTGCTGCCGCGAGCCGGCACTCGTTCTCGCTTATTCTCTTCTTTTTTCACTTTACCCCTTATCTACCTTCCTCTCTTTATCTCCGCTCTTCTTTGCTTTTCTCCCCTTATTTTCCTTCACTTACCTTACAAGGACTCCGCACGTGTGCGAAAGGAATGATGTTGCGAATAACGCCTATGGCCAGGTGAAAATGCGGGTTATTAATCGAAAATGAAAGCCACGTTTTAGTAACTTATTTAAAAAAAAAAGTAAGGCATCAAGAGGACAAAACAATTATTTCGGTGTGTGTGTAAATAAGTTTGCGAGAGCTTAACCGCTTTTGATATCTTATAATTTTTTGGAGTTCTTTGAAATAATTGAAATTTGGAAAAATTAGAGAGATAAATCCCTTTGTATACTTTGAAATCTTGTGAAAATTCTGGTAATCTCTTGAAATGCTTTATAATCCTTTGTAATCATTATCATTTAAAATAATTTGGAACAATTTTAAATCCCTTAAAGTCTCTTAAAATCATTTGAGATTCCTCGTAATAATTAAAAATAATTTTAAACGTTTGAAAACCCTTTGAAGTATGTGTAATCCTTTAAAATATTTGCAAATCTTTTTAAATGCTTTTAAATCTTTAAAGTTTTTAAAACTTTTTAAAAGTCAAGTAATCATCTCTTTGGGTTTCTACAAGAGAAATTATAAAGGAATACCCTCTAAATATGGATTAATGAAACTATAATAATTGGTTAATGAAGTTATATTAATTAATTTAGAGCTAAATATATTACTTAAAAGAAGACTGTAGTCACAGTTTTCACTTTATTGAACAATAACACGACTTTGTTTGGGGAAACTTTAAAATAGACGACGCTACTTTCACGAATATTACTCATAAAAATTTGCCACGAATTTTGATAAAACACATCAGTAAAGTTACTTTACTAATTGACTATTAACCGAAATAACTAAAAAAGTGGTGAATATTTTAACTAACTGATTTTAGACAAAAAAGTGATTTTTTTCACTGTTTCATTAGGGAAATGCTTAAATATTACTATGTTGTTGGTCGAAAACTCAAGTAATAATTCAATTAGTAAAATTTCCACTTACAATTTATCAGATTTAGAGATTAATCAAGCAACGCTGACATTAAAATATCTTCGCTTGTCCCCTCTATTGAATTTAGTTCTGAACTGTAGACCGAATTTCGTTAAAATTCAATTATTGCTTTTAGAAATAATAATAATAGCAATAAGTGAATTACCAAACTTCAACAATGACGTACCTTCCAATCGGTGGTACGCCATTGTTGAATTTTTTAAACTCCCATAGTTTTGTGAATTTTCGAATATCCTTTGGAGCCCATGTGTCTCTTACGTAGAACATACATATATTTATAATAATTTTATTTATTGTAAATTTGTACTTTTGTATCTTTGTATTCAAATAATACTGTTTTGTCTGAGTAGCTGATTTCTTCTCGGTTTTGATTTTACTTTCACTGCAACGAGAAGTAGCGTATTTGCATAGTTCACGACAGCCACGTGGCAGACCCAGTCAGACCAGAGTCTGTTCAACAGACGCAAAGTGGCTTCTACTAGTGAGACCCACGACAAGTGCTTGCTGCTCGTCCTACTAGTACTCTCGAGGAATTTATCCCATTCGTCAGGAAACTCAGACTAATCTGTTTTACATGGTTCTCTGAGTACACTTTCCTCCATTCTTCATGCAGTTACCCTCACCTTAGTTCATGCTACTAATTACTAATTTAGGAATCATATAATAAGAAACTTCTTGACGTTATAAATTAAATAAAGACACAATCAATCTATAATCAAACTCTTAATTTTATTTTATTTTTAAACTCTTTATTTTCTGCGTTTTTACATTTCTATTATAATGAGAAGGTATTAGTTTTATGTGAAAACTGATCGTCACGGATTTCTTTAAATCTCCATTTTTCGAAACCCTATGAATTAGAAAAAACGGCTTTACGATGGTGTATGTCTGTCTGTCGTCGTCGCTGTCATCTGCGTACCAGATAACTTTTAAAAAACTTATCAGTTTAGTTTGCACGTATTTTCACGTTTTTATGAGCCGAAAAGAAACGAGTTCGTTAATCAGCATTTTTTGACCAGAGGTGCCGGTTTTAACGACCAAAACAAACACTACAAAATAAAAAAATTCCATTTCGCGGCCAAACCATGCAAGATGCGAAAAAAATTAATACAAATTATACAACAACCATAACGAATTGCACTTGTCCATGGTATGAACTTTCATTTCAAATGGTCTATGCACAAGTGTAGGGGTTATTATACAATGACTGAGCTTGGAAGATTTTTAATTCATTCTTTTACTGATTAAATTTAAGTAGGATATGTTAAATGTAGCTTTTATGTATAAATTTACAGGTCTTATTTTTAGGTCATTATGAGATTCTGGGTCCGAGAAAGGTCGGTTGAATTAATTTTATTATACACATCAGAATATATAGAATTGGTTTCCTCACTATTTTATTCTCAAACGGAAGATCTAATGTAAATCACTGTATACAATATCTTGATGATAGTATACCAACCTTGTCTATACTTGATAAAAGTAACTATAAGGAGAGAACAAAACCACTGTCGTCATCGCGACTCACGGTGCTGATGCGCGCGACGGAAAAAAAGTGCTACAAAATTCTCGAGAATATGTGAAAGTAACGTGTTCACGGTGACCACGCGAGTGCTTCACGACGATCATGCGCGTGAATCACAGTTCGGATTTTCACGCCAGCCACCACTGTGATCACAGCTTTCAGAATTATTTTCATGCGTAACAGCTGTGTGATGTCGCAGCGATGAACCTGGTAACCGTTTAGGCTTTATGAATCAGCTGATCGTAACAGTCTAAACGGATTGTTTGACGTCATTTTGCGCCTAGTCATCGATTTATGGTAAGTGGTCTACTTATGATCATAATTTTAATAAAAAAAGTAGTATGTCAATAATATTTAAACGATGTAAATGTTCATTAATGAATTTTACTTTCATTCTTCAATGCTCAATGTTGAAAAATATTTGAAGGGTGCAGTCCAAAAGGTGCTAAGTGACATTTTTATGACAATAGGTTTATTGGCCGACAAATTATTTAAGAACTAATTGCACTTCCCGGTAAAAGCATTTGCTAGAAATTTCATTTTTAGTATAGTAATAAAAATTAGACATGCCGCAGGGTGTTAAGGGACAAGTTGCACTTAATCGCCATGTAGTGTTCATTTAATTTTGGTAATTTTCTGATATTTTACAAGTAATACTTCGCTTCAGCATTTCTTAATAATGAAAATGAAAAAATTAAATTGTTTTTAGTATAATACCGGGATACCAGTGCCATTATAACCTAAAACTTGAAAACTTAAAAAATTGTCTTTTTAAATACGAAGTTTTTTATGTAAATAGTTTGGTTTTTATTCGCTAACAAAATATATTTAAAATAGTGTTAAAAATATAAAAATAATCACATTTACTTACTTTAAAGATATTGAATTACAAAAACGTCATATTTAAAAAGAAACAGAAATTTTTTTAATTTTCAAGTTTTAGGTAAGTATGGCATTGGTATCCTCGTATTTTACTCAAAACAATAATTTTTTTTCATTTTCATTACTAAGAAACGCTGAAGAAGAGAAGTGTTACTTGTAAAATGTCAGAAAATTACAAAAATTGAACCAACACTGGATTGGGGTTAAGTTCAGCATGTCCTGTGACACCCTGCAGCATACCTAATTCGTATTACTATACTAAAAATGCGATTCCTAGCAAATGCTTTTACCGGGATGTGTAATAGGTTTAAAAATAATTTGCGGGCCAATAAACCTATTTTCATAAAAATGTCCGTTAGCATCTTTTGGACTGTCACCCTTCAAATATTTTCCGATATTGAGCATTAAAAAATAAAATTCATGAATGAACATTTACATCATTCAAATATTATTGACATATTATTGTTTATTCAAATTATGATAATAAGTGGATCATTTACAATCAATCGATGACCAGACGCAAACTGTGATAAAAAACGGCTCTGATGGCTGCGACATCACAATATTGTTGCGCGTGAGAATAATTGTGAAGACTGTGATCACACTGTTGGCTGGCGTGAAAGTCCGAACTGTGATTCACGCGCATGATCGCCGTGAAGCACTCGCGTGGTCACCGTGAACACGTCATTTTCACATATTCTCGAGAATTTTGAAACACTTTTTTCCCGTCGCGCGCATTAGCACCGTGAGTCGCGGTGCCCGCAGCCGTTTTGTTCTCTCCGTGTTGCTTGTGGCAATTCCGTTTTGCTTGTGGCACAGAAATTTATAACAAACTTCAAGATCGCCTAAATAGTTTTCAAATTTTATGGGACGTATCAGGGGGAAAAAGCTGGATTCACATTTTTCTTCATTCTAGATCTGAATGCGAAATATTCTGTCTAGATCGCGTGACTGTATCTAAGCATCTCTGAGCAATTGATAAAAATTTAATTTCTAGAGATGTTAGAGTTAACGCATAGTACTTACTTTGTTTACTTTACGAGGCACCTCTACGACCTCACCTCGAGAGAAGGATGAAAAAGAGCGGGGCCGAGAGAATTAGATAGAATGTGGAAAAAAGAGACAGATCGGCGGCAGGTTCAGATATCTGATAACCACAAGACGTTGTAAATCGACCTAGAAATAGAAACGCGCGCGTTTGTGTGAGCGTGTGTACGATTATGCGTTACGGGATTACGTGCCGCGGTCATTCAAAAAGGGAGGCTTTATGCAATTTATGCCCAGAAGTGATGTGCACATTTTTCAAACCACACCTCTTGTCACGAGCATTCCTCGAAATTAAAGAGACTTTATTGCACATAATTTTATTGCTGGTAATTTAATAATAAATAATTTTCACTTGAGAATTAATGCCAGAATATTTCATCAACGAAGTCTTGACCTACTATGACTAAGAGAACTAAAAATATCGCTCTCACTCTTTAAATTAAATAAGTGAAAGGCCCTAATTCGTCTTAAAAAGAATCAATCATCCAAATATAACCTTTTTGTGGGCATATACATTGAATAACGATTCTTGTCCAGCGTGGTTTTTCTTGTTCGCAAATGATCTTTGGTCTCGCGACTATGTTCTGCAACGACCGATACAAATCTGTAAGCTATGGAGTACGTATAGTGACTGAAAAAAGAAATGAGTAAAATTGAATTTTGGCGTGAAATCGATCACCTCAAGAGATACGCGTTATTCACTGACATGATCGAGTTAGATTGAAAATATGACATAGCACTTAAGGCCGGCCAGTAAACAAGAGATTGTTTTTTGTGCTCGTTTGCGTCGATGCTTACTAAGTCCCTAGGTATAACACTCACGCGTGCTTAACTTCTCACTAACTGGCATCCTGTTCTTCCTGGCACTGTGTCCGTATCTACAGGTACGTCGATATCAGGATCTTGAATCTGTTCATTAGTCCTAATACACTGACCAGCCACCCACTCTCCATCAGATATTACCGACCGCGTCATTCAAACCTTCGTATTACAGTCTCAAGAAAAGATACCTATACTCTTCAAGTTTTTTTTAGTATCTCTTTCTCTTCTTCTCCCAGCTAACGGTGCAAAATCAACATATTTATTACTGGGTTGCTGTTTCTGTAATTAAGATCTCGAATTTAACTGTTATCTCCAAATAAATTGAATTTGTTTACAATCGGGGAATAATAAGTAAAAGTTTATGATTTCTTGATTAGAAAATGATCGGAAACTTTTGGGATCGAAAGTAAAGGATATTTTTATATCTAATCAAGTTTCTCTAATTCAAAGTAATTTAATATTAGTTTCATTTTCAAAAGTATGAAATGTAACGAAATTTTCTTCACGTGCACTTTTGTTTCTTTCGACAAAAAACTTAGAAGAAACACAGTTTTACATTATGACCCTGCAATTTCATTATTTTTCGATACTTTCTTATTCTTGGCTTAGTTTTGAGTCTAATTTTTTTGGAGTTACAGATATATGGGAGAATATCCAAAAATGACTCTTCATTTTAAGTGTCAGTGTTTTAGCTTCGACACAACGAATTGCTTGCGACTTCTCAAGCTTGTTTCGGAATTATTCGATTTTATTTATTCGATTTGGGAGAATACAAACTTACATTGGAAATTTTAAAGTTTAAAATTTTATTGTTTTAAATTTAGACATTGTCAAATTTTTTAAATTACAGTTTTAAAATGGGCCAATTTAGAATTAAATAAATTAATAGGGACAATTCGGAGATGAAGCTATAGGACACCACAACTGCGATGTTGAACACGATGCGTTGGAAAACTCAATTGAAAAAGTCTGTGTCACTGAGGTTAGGGA
>NC_046662.1:95530368-95541209 GCF_010883055.1 Belonocnema kinseyi
TTCTGGATCAATCTGAAAAATCTCTATTCCTTCCACACACTACTCCTTTCCCCTGCCGAGTGAGTCACGCCTACCCCGAAAGGGAAATGGCTTAATGGTGTAGTAATAATAATAATAATAATAATAATAATAATAATAATAATAATAATAATAATAATAGGGTTTGAAGGAGTACCAAATTATCAAGTGTAACCCATTTTCAATAAATGTAAGAAACAACTCTGCATTCTTACTGTGGCCAAAAAAACTGTTAAAAAAAGAAAAGAAAGCCTGATATTCTTAATTAGCGTTTGACATTCCACTATATTTTTATAAGAGATGATCAGAAAAGTCGTTTTTTTTACGGGTTTGATTATGAAAAAAAAGTGAACTTTATTGAGCTTCCATAAGACTTCCGATGCCACTGTATATCAATCTCTATTGGAGAATTGGCGCGGTCAGAGGACGGTGGTGAATCGTAAGACAAAAGAAAAATGGTATCTTTTTGGCTAGGGTCAATCAAAGATTCCTAATTGGATATAGAGTCCCTCGACAGCCCCACCGGGTTAGGAATGTAATTAGTCAGGGATTCAGGTGCAATCTCTTCTCTGTATCGGTAAGTTCCTTCGTTACCGACCTACGCGGAGATGAGACGTGATTGCGCGGCAGAGATCGAACGATTACAAGACGTAAATATGCGGACGATAATTAAAATTACTGACTAATTGCTTCGTCTTCCCTTCTAGCCCATGTCGACCTAAGTGATGAACAATTTCAGGGATGTTACGTACTTTGTTTCTTTTTTTGACCTCCTCGAACAACTTATTGATCATTATGGTGACCCTTAAATACATGTTCAATCGTTTTTTCAAACTTCTTTTTGTTGCGCCAACGGAATTTGTTTCAATGACCAAGGAAAACAATGATTCACTATCTCAGCGAAACCGCTTAATACCTTGATGTTTACCCCTCCTGCACATGATTTCAAGTTTTCCATTGGATTTTCATAGAGGAAAATGTGCAAATTCAAAATCAACATAATTTCCTCAGTTTTGGTATAAATTTAAAGTAAAAATTAAAAATTTCAAACGGGGGGTTACAAGTTTTGTGATAAAATCTGGTTACTGCCTACAAAAGCTTAAAGTTTTGAAAAATTCCTTTTAGCAGTTGTTCAAATTTGAAAGAAAAAATTGAACTTCAACATTGAGGTTAAGAACGTTTGGCAACAGTAAATAGTATTAAATTTGTTGTAGCGCAATATACATTTTTCCGAAGAAGTTTTACAAATATCATTGACCAATCGTAATATTATGCCTTTTCAAAATTTCGGTTGTGTCCGATTAGCTACTTGCTTATGTCGTCACATTTGAGAGAATCCTGTTAAAACATGAGAGAAATTGATATCTTTTTACAAATTCGTAATCTGTAATCATACATTGTTTCCAAATTTCGGCTGTCACTGGCTACCGTATAGCTTCTAAAAATAAACTTGCTTATCTTACACAGACTGATAGGATTGTTCAAGAATTCTCGTTCGATAACTGAAGTTAAACTTTTAAGCTGTCTTTATTCTCGAATTAATATAAATGCTAATAGTAATTACGACCTGTTTCTCCAATTCCCTGTTTTGGTTCTTGGTAAAACAAATATTTCTACAAAAACTGAAAAAGTTATGTGAATTTTTTAATTTTGCATGTTTTTTCCCGTTTAAATTCAATGGTGAAATTTAACTGGTATATATAAGGGAGAGGTAAATATGAAACGCTTTTGATGAAATTTGAATCGTAAAATTTGCGTTAGGCTTTTTAGCTTATGGAAAATCGCCACACAATTTCACAATAGAATTCGCTCAATTTTTTGTATCAACATTCATGTCAATAGATCAAGCCTGTATCCTATCAGACTTCTCTTTTCGTTGACACGGTTTAACTTTTGAAATATACAACTAAAAATGTGGAATTAATTTTTTTATGAAATTGAATTTATTCATCAAATTATTGCAGTACACGTTAATCTGCTAAATGAGTCTTCAACACATTATAAAAATATACACGATTATAAGATGGTAAATAATTTTCAGCAGATCTCACAGTCAGGAGAGGTCTTTAGGCCTTTACTGTGTGCAAAACGGCGCGAATTGTGCGGCGCATTTGAGTTGAATATATAACTTCGTGCGCGTGCGCAAGAGCGGACAGTATTGTTGTCCTTTTGTCGAACAAATATACCCTCGTTGGTAACAATAAGAAGTACATCAGGTGACCCTGTGCTTCTCGCATCGGGGAGGTCAACCTTATGCGACTTCGTGACTTTGTATACATATATGTATATATCTATGCGATGTTATGTTATTCAAATTGTCGGGATGTGTTCTCTTCCTCTCCCTTCCTCGCTATTCTGTGAGAAAAAAAGGAGAGCGATAATATCTGTCTGCTATCACGTGTGTATATCTAATAATGCACCGGTCTTGCCGGATACCGCGAGAGCTTCTTATTCTTATCCTTCTTCCTGCCTATATTCATCCTGTGTTTTACCTGTCATGTTCTTTTATTAAATCGTAAGGCGAAGTACATCTTCTTTTTCGACTCAGTGACCCAACATGAAGGTGTGCTATATTGTCTTGAAATGGTGGATATAGAATTACGTTAATAGGAGACTTGATTCTTTCATAAGTTTATTAATAGCTTATATTCATTCAAAAAAAAAAAAAAAAAAATAGAGTATGTCAGGTAAAACGTAGGCAAATCAGGTAAAAATGGTGCAGTACAGCGTTGTAGTAGCGAAATTGAACGATCTAGCTACTGGATCACTTAAGATATAAAAAATAATGATTGTAAAAGAAATCGTACTTATATGCAGATTTCGCAGAACGCAGATCTCTGATACATTCATATTTTCTAAAAACGAATGTCAAATTATTCGATTTGGAATCTTCTTGACTTAAAAATGTTGAACTAATAAGTATTTTTGCTTAATCATTATAGTCAGCTTTACTTCGTCGAGTGTTGATATATGCCGCATATCGATGTCCTCGACATGAGATCGATTTCCTGATCTCTCGCTGTTTCTCAATTTCTTCGAATGCATCGAACATTATCTCTTCCGTGACCACTCAATCGGGCGTCGGACCATAAACGATCAGCTGCAGCGAGAGCATCCTTTCATCCCAACGATTGTCCGTGTACGATGTATCAGCGGCACGGCATCGATCACAGCCAGCGGGTAAAAAAGAATGTGCCGTAACGTCCTGCACAGTGCACAGTGATAGATGTAGCTGTAGCGATGTAGGGAGCGGCATCCACAAGAGCATCCAGGTTTCAGCTTCCGATCAGCGCGATATACGCATTTCCTGTTGACCTGTAAATGCTTCTTTAGGAACCATCTCTAGGGTCTAGTCTAGTCTAGACTCTACCTCTAGGTTTTAAGTGGCACGTGCTAAATTATAGCCAGTTCTGCATCGGCTGGTAGATCGCCAACTAACACTAGAAGTAGAATTCCTCTTGGACCATTAAGCTCAGTTTCTAGGAGGCTAAACTAGCAGATCCGATAGTATCATGCTCTGGGCGGTCAAGGGCCATTCGTTCGTTCAGCCTTCTGCAGCTGGGTGTGGTGCGTCTACTTTGTTCACGTACGTGCCACATATTTACGTTGCTAGTCTCTCGGACAGCAGGGTGGTCAAGTCCAAAAGGAACGCATAGAAAGTGCTCAGTACTACATAACTGATTCCAGGAAAATATTGCACCAGGAAGTTGTTGTGCAGCCTTTCAAGCAATTTAAACTCATAGGTTTAGATGGGATTTACACCTGTCAATAAATATTTTAATTGTCAGCTGGAGCTAACAAAAAGGAATTAATAATCAATGTATGCCAATTTTTTTTTCTTTGCAACATGTTTAAATTATTAAAATAAAACAAGCATGAAAGAGATCTGTATTGAGAGGAGAGGAAAACAGTCAGGTCACAAATCATGTCAATATATAACTAATGTAACCTTGTTGAGTTATAGAGACAGTTTATGCATAACTTGAACCAATTATTCTAATTATTAGCATGTCAACAACAATTACCGGAAAACGTTTGCAAATTATGGCTGTTCTAACTATGGGGATGATATTGAATAAAAAATTAATGTAATATAAGAGGTTAGTAAAAAAATCGGTAAAATCGGTAACATCTGTACCGGGAAACTGGGAAATAAAGTATGATTCCAATTTATAACTTTACAGTATTAAAAACTTTTTATTTTAAATTGTCGAATTTTGAAGAGTGATTAAGAAAGAAGCTTGAGAAGGAATGCTTTTGAATGTTTCTAATTTAAAGATAGTCTTATTTTGAAACAACGTTTGAAATTGTTCAATTTATAATATTTAATTTAAAATTTTAAACTTTTCAGTTCTGGTGGTTTAAATTAGAAAATTATGATAACTAAGAAATTAAAAAAAAAAAAAACATTCAAGAAACATCAATGTAAAACATCACCACTTCTCTGCTAAAAAACTTGACTAAACCTGTAATCTCAAACTAAAAAAGTACTTCCTTCCTAAATCAAAGTAATTGTTATCCTCCACATAAAGCGAGTAGGATGAGCGAGGCGAAATAGCGGAATAGATCCTAATTATAACCTACAGCAAGCTCTCGGGCTTCAGGGATGTCGTAAGCCCTCCAGTTCGCAAATTCACATTATCAGCTGGCCGTATTGTATTTACCTCTACCACAAAACCCACTGTCTCGGACAAACCGTCTGACACATAGTCATATACTATGTGGTTCAACATTAAGGTTACAGGTACGAACCAGTATCTTCGCTGTTATTATGATTCCAACCCCGTATATATCCCGGCGGCATATCTGATAGCGATCAAGCCTCGAAACCGTATGGAATTACCAAGAGTACGTATAAACAAACTCGTACTGCTAGTATAATACTCGAGTCTTGCATGCATTCAATGACCTTGCATTGATTACGTCTATCGATTCCCTTAAGCCCTGAAAATATCGAGAATGCAGTTTGAAATATGGAATGGTAAAAGTGGTTTTTGAATTTGGAAAAGAAATATACTTTGAATGGTACCTTCTCTTCTGAAGCATATTACTCAATAATTTACAATATGACTACATTAACGTTAGTCATTAGAAACGCTACGAAAAAAAGTTAGGCTGTCAATATTTTAATCTGCGACCCTTCTCAAATTAGCACATTTTCGTCTCTCCATATAAGATTTCTTAGGTTCGAAACTGATATATCTATATAAAATAGCCATCAGATCTGAGATGCCAGGGAAAGAAAATGGCGCGTTGAAATCACCTTGGTAATCGATCATCTCTTAGCGCAGTTGCGGTATAGTACGATAATTAACTGTCGCGTTTAACGAACTGCTGGTACGATTACATTTTCCCTGCCTTAAATCTTAGGAGAAAGATCGATTAATATTTTACTAGGAGAGTTAAAAATACACTTTAATGAACCTCAAGAAATCGTCGCCTTCGCGTGATTACAGGTGAACGACGAAAGATCGATTAGGCGTCAGGCTTGTGTCCCTCAAAAAATTTACAAGATCGGTTTGGACAACGCCCGAACTTTCTTATCATGATGGATGGCTTTATGATCTCAAGAAAAACATGTTTATAATGCGGTGTGAAGATTAAGTTATCTGACCATCGCGAATCTAAAAGAAACTGACTATAATTAAATCTGTATATAATTAAAAATTAATATTTAGAAGTTTATCATTTTTTATGCATGAGCTTTTTAAACAGATTTTCAACCAAGTAACTGTTACTTCTCTTGTTGTACTGGTTTGTTAATTATTATTCAAGTATTGAAAGTATTCAGGTAGCATTAAGGGTAATTACACAAATAGTGGAGCACCGCTCAATGGTAGTCTTCCCCGCCTGATTCTCATGTGAGGATATTAAGAAAATAAATATTAATCTTATCTCTTACATGAAGGTTCTAGGCATATGAAGGAAAATATGTTATAGAAAATTCTAGGCAATAGTCAAAATTGTATTGCTCATTTCTGATGATTTTGCAACTTAATTTATTAGCACACATTCAATCAATTCCGCAATGTTTACAATAATTTTGAATAGATTAATGAGAAGCCGTAAAATGTCTAGAATTTGTAAATTTTTTTTCCAAATTACCGTTTGACGTAATTTTTATTTTTTATAATTACGATTTGCTCTAATTCTTAGTATTACGAATTACTATTGACACATAATAAATTTTTATTTTCTCGAATTGCCATTTATCATAATTTTCATGTCATCAATTAAGAAAAATAGTAATTAGAAAAATGAAAATGATGCCAAATGGTCATTCGCGAAAATAGGAATTAAGTGCTGTTATGAAAGTGATGTCAAATCATTGAAAAATAAGAGCATGTATGGCAATTCCTAGTTTAATTAGAAATTTTGTTACACTCATTTAAATGCTAGTCAGGACCCATACGAGCCAATTAGCGGGTAGTTTTTCTCTTTGCAGTCATACTGAAAAAAATGATATTTGTTTTTCAACGAATTTGGCTGATCAATTCTTGTTAATTTGTGTGTAATTAAAAATTGATCAGAACCTCATCAGTGGATCAGACTACCCAGTGGGCACAACATTTTAGAACGTAATTGGAACGTCGTAAAAACGTTTCTTGGGCGTGCAAGTCAAAACACGTCAGTTGAACGTTTTAAAAACTGTCCTAAGTCAGACCAAATAATGTTCTAAAAACGTTTTATGTTCGAAATATGTCTTTAAAACGTCTCTGGAACATTGTATGTTTATGGAACGTTATATGGACTGACTTAGGACATTTTTAAGCCGTTCTAAAGATGGTCTTTAACGCTTGTGTCCACTGGGTAGTCCTTCCAGATTAACTGTCTAGACAAAACTAGATCTGGGCCAGATGTGACACTAAACTTCCATGATATTTCTCCATACAGGAACTTTATATTTTGATTGAATGTCAATTTCATAATCAAATCACGCGAAATATTCTCTGAAACAATTAAAATTCTCGATTATGAGTATATGTAATTCGATCCGGGATTAGAGGTCCATAACAATCGTATATGATCTCCAATCGAATCGGATAATCTGTAATGTTGTATGCTAATCGAAATATTGTCTCGCCTCAAGAACGGACAGATCGATCCATTTATCAGTGAACGATCGATCATTTCGTTTCTCGATCATCCGCGATCGATGCGTCACGCAATTACATACTCGATGCTCCTGTGATTCCCGCTCGTCTGGTTTCATTCTGGTCCTGATCTTCCTAAGTGCTGACCAATCATATGAACAAGCTTCTTTTTTTCTGTTGCAGCAGAAGGTCAAATTCTGGTTCGCCACGGGTGGCGCTGGTTTTTGCATCAGCAGGGCGCTCGCTCTCAAAATGATACCGGTGGCTGGGTGAGTCCACACTTTTATTATCAACGATCTACATCTACGTGATCTATGGCTCGTAGGCGGCGCGAACAAGGGACCCGGAAAGAGATCTATTGATATGCTTAATACTCTCAATTTTTTAACCACTCGGGATGAAATGTGTCTTATCTTGTTACTGTACAGTTTAGCGAGATAAGTAGAGGTTGTGTCTTTTAAATGTCTAACCGTTATGTGCTTTAAAGAATTCAGAAAAATGAACTATTTCTAATTTTTTTATTATCACTTGATCTAATCGACTTTATTTCATAATTTGAATAGATTCTTATGACTATATACTCAATAAGGATAATATGAAGAGTTTTATGTGTTAATCAATGACTTATAGCCTAGTGTTTAAATATGAATTTCTTCAATAGTTTGCAAAAAAGAATTCGGTAGTGGTGGAACATAAACAGCTAAATAATATAGATATATCATTTTTATTTGGACTCTTTCTTCCTTTTTGAATAATGAGAAAGTTTTAAGTAATTTTTAAGATTTTGTTAATTCGATGCGAAATCGCTATAGTAGTAATTGCTAGTAGTTTTTTTAAATAGCTAGTATGAAATGTAACGAAATTTTCTTCACGTGAACTTTTGTTTCTTTCGACAAAAACTAGGCGCCTGTGTCATAACGACATAACCTAAAAATGGTATCTAACCGTACGCAAGTGACAACTAAACTTAACAGGTGATAATTTCTAATATCAGATTTCGTTATTTTTTCAACTTTTCAAGTACACTACACGATTAGACACCATAAAAAGCTTGAATATGAGCTAAAGTATTGTAAGAACGTCAGCCGTATTGGCTTGACTCTATACATGATCCCGAATCTGATCATTATAATATCAAAAGTCGATCATTATGATCTCAAAAGTCGATCATTCTCTACGGCCGATTAAGTGAACTAATGATGAAACTGGAGTTGGGGCAGCTATAGCTGCTGGTAATCATATAGAAAAAGGAATTTGAGCTCTTTTTGTTATAATTATAAGCATTGCAAATAATTGAATGAAAAGCTAAGAATAAACCAATAACGAGAAAAAATTTCATGTTTAGTTTTATTTGTTGAAGGATCAGTTACTATAACAGAAAGGCAGGTATTTATTTCAAATGAAGCGATTGCATTCGAACGTGTTCCTTCCTGGGGATACTTTTTATTCTTTTTTATTCTGGTATTGTTGAGCTCGATTCAGTTTAAAACTTTCTTTCATGTGAGTTCTTTTTCGACTATTTTCGTCGCATTATATCAATGCCGATCAATCGACTTACTCTTGTATGTTTATTTCGCGTTCAATAAAAAGGGGTCCCTTGGAATCAGAAGCGATTGGCTACACATGACACACATGACGCGCGTCGTTGCAAGTTACACGGAGGTCGCCCGATCCGTGGACCATGAAAACGTACTTTACAAAACTCATGTTCAAGTCCATTGTCTATAAATTGTTTCTTTTTCAGAATTTTAAACGATTTTTTTCAATTTGGAGTAAATAGCATGACACATTGTAAAAACTTAACACAGTATAAAAACTGGAATTTCAAAATGAAAAAATTTCATTCAAAATTGGAATTCTTCTTTCACGTCTGAAAGCAAACCCATATAATAGAATTAGGAAGTCTCCCTTTCTTTATTAATTTATTTATTAATATTTTGAATATAAGTATGTAGTTGCATGTATGCCTGTTTTGCTCCTTTTTTGTTTTTCAGGATTCGAAATCTTTTTTCAAATTTTAAGAGAATTTTTCTTATTGCGCCGCAATAAATAATTTTGTACGTTTAGACAGCTTCTGTGGATGAGCAGCGGATAATGCGACGCAGTTACTTTTTCAAAAACCTGGGCATTATTAATAGGTAAGGTTAACTTTAGCAAATATTTTTATGGATGCAATTTAGAACGGTGAAAATATTCGGTTGATTGTGGTAACTTTTCAAATTTTATCACGGAAAGTTTGTCTTGGGTGTATCTCGTGAATTATAGCAGTTGCGTAAAACTAGTAAACCCCATAGTATTTTCTTTATGTGTAATAAAAGCTGTAGTAAAGTTGTACTTTTGATTTCTCTAATAAAAGCACGTATGTCACAAATAGGTAAAATTAGTTAAATCTATATAAAAGTCCTTATTTCCATATTATGACGAAACGGGCAATACGGCGCGACAGAAAAATACGTCATCTTACTGAGACCATGTCTTTAATTATTAGAAAGTTATTGTCAAATAAAAAAAGTAATGATAATGCGCATAAGACTCGCCCAGAGTAGGGTCACTTGAAGCATGGGCTATTTTTAGGGATATTTAGTTATTAAGCAGTTTAATTTACATGGATTTAACTCTTAATATAAATAAATAAAAGATAAAATATTTCTCTGCCCGTTACATATTTTAATATTCCGCATTATTGAATATATTTGTCCTGCTATCCATTGAAATAGGTTATGTGCGTTGCATTATCCGCTGCTCTTTTATAGTAGAGCATTGCACACAGAAAAAATTAGGGTTTCTCTTAGAAGTAATTTTTTGTTCCAAAGGAGCTGCAACAAAAAAGAACGCTCTTGCTGAAACGGAACCCAAAATGATAAATAGTTTCTGAATGAACCGAAAGATAGTGCACATGAAATTACAGCTTTTGAGGTTACGTTGAAAATCCGACGGTCTCAACTGCGCATGTACCAAAAAGCATTGTAGTATTTAAAATGATTTAATATACACTTGTAATATTTTGTTAATATTACATTTTTTAGGAAGTTAGGTATTTCTGTCATTCAATTTAATTTTGTTTTAAAAATAATAAAGAAGGTTTGTTAATATTTATCTGTGTGATATTCATAGTATTTCTAGATTTAAAATAGGCTCGCTTTGTTCAGAACATGCTCGCTTGAAGAAGTGAATAACCATCTATAGGATATCAACAAACTAAAAAGGAACCCTCAAAAAAGAGTTCTTTTGGATTCTCAGTTCTAAATGATCGCAACTTTTACTTGAGCTGCAACATTGTCGAACCCGCAGTTTTTTCTGTGTTAGGATATATTCATTAGTTAATGAGCCGGTGCATAATTTGGTCATTAAATATAAAAAGTATGTAGTTGCTTAAAAAAATGATAATTGATCCGAAAAAGTTCGCAAGCCTGAAGCGCCATGTGACGTTGAAAATTGCGCGAATAAATAATTGTCTATCGCTGATCTCTAGGCATAAGTTACACGCTGGTTTATGTTGCTCTTTATTCGACGATATACTCGACTGGACTCGATCCTATGGAGAAGGACGAAAGTCTCATCTTTTTACAAGCAATTGTAAATCACTGGATACAGTGCTCTTGATTGTTTGTCCACAGGTCTTTAGAATGCCACCACATGTCGTCCTCGATAATACAGCCTCGATAATACATATATCACGTGCTCTTTATCATTAAAAAAAGATCTGATAATTACTTCCTGCACAATTTA
>NC_046662.1:95541309-95549553 GCF_010883055.1 Belonocnema kinseyi
CACATGTTTCGTTTCTACCACCACGATCCTCTACTCAGCTGTGAGAGCGAGACGGAATTTTTCCGTGCCGAGTGAGGAGGCGTAGTAGTGGAAACGAAACATCTTGCAAATGAGTATTTGGGACCCAGTTTCACTTCCCTGAAGACCCCTGATATACATGAATGAGTGGCCACTAGATTAGACCAAAAAACCGTAAAATGACCGGAAATTTTTCGAGAATTTTTTGAGTTTTGGTTTGAGTATAAATTATGGTAATAGAAAAGGTACACTGGGTCATTTACAATCTTTATACAATTTGAAGAAAGTTTGTGAGTCAACATTTTGGTAATTTTATTTGTTTGTTTCGTTAATTCATAACTCATCATTTTTCTTTTCCGGGAAAATGATGTTATTCCAGCTTTGAAAGTTGAGCTATTTAAGTGTAAAGGCTTCAATATTTAAAAAAGTTTAATTTTCAACTTTTTTCAATTGAACGCGCAATTTGAATTTCAAACAAAAGAAATGTAAATTCATAGTATTAAATAGTTTTAGATTGAAACATTTAGGATTGTTTGGCTTTGAGTTTAAGTCTTGTAAACTTGTACAGAATCACAAATAAAAGCTTTTTATTTTAGGCCTTGGGTACATGTACCGAAATTTCGGAACGAGTACACAGGAAAAAAAAAGGATCAATTTTGTTTCAGAGCATTTTGCTCCAGCGATCATTTGAATCTCGAGATCATAATGATTTTCCATTCGGATCAATTTGATCTCATTTTTTGGTTCATTTGTCAGACTAAACAAAATGGCCGCCAATGATTGGCGCCTGTGTCATAACGACAGAACCTAAAAATGGTATCTAACCGTACGCAAGTGACAACTAAACTTAACAGGTGATAATTTCTAATATCAGATTTCGTTATTTTTTCAACTTTTCGAGTACACTACACGATCAGAAACCATAAAAAGCTTAAATATGAGCTAAAGTATTGTAAGAACGTCAGTCGTATTGGCTTCACTTTATACATGATCCCGAATTTGATCATTATGATCTCAAAAGTCGATAATTCTTTACGGCCGATTAAAATGCTCTTGAATTCGGTATCATTTTTGTTGCATATCAAAATCATATTGATTTCGGTATCATTTTGAACAATTTTTTCTACTGTGCATCCAGATTTTTTCGGTGAAAATAGCTGAATTTCTTCTTTACTTATGTACACTTCCTTTATTTTAACTGTAAAAATTAAATAATTTTAGATTAAAATTCTAATAATCCAGGAGATATTTTTTGAGTTCTAACTAAAATTGTGTAATTTAATAATTAAAACCTTATCATATAGTTAAACGATTATAAATTTGATATGTTAAAAGTTGAACAGACTAAAATTGAACTTTTGACAATTTGACCATTTCAAATTAACAGTTCCGTAAGTTGTACAGTTTTGAAATAAATCATTAAAAACTGTCTGGTGTAGAGAATTGATAAAAATTGTACAAGTTCAACTGTATGCCTTAAAAGTTGAATAATTAACTGCAAAACATTTAAAAGTGAGTAATTTTATATTAATCATCTTATAAAATAATAGCCGGTTAATACAGAGAAATTTATCAAACTTTCATACGTATTTTTGAATCTTTTATTGCGGATGAAAATTTCTGTGAAGAAAATACAAATTTTGATGAAATCAAAAAAATTTTGATGAAATTTTTGATGATTTCGAAAAGGCTCTTTGATTGAAGATACCGCGTATTTGACCAATGAGATGTTTTTAATGACATTTTTTGCTGAGAGCTTTTTTTATTCTTCACTGAATGGGTCAATTCAGCTTCGGTTTGCAGCTGCCTGAATGATTAAATTTACTGGCGCCTGGGTAAATAATGTATTCCCTCTTGAAATTGAGTTTCGAGCGTGTCGCCGTTGACTTCAGAGCTCTTGAAGCCGGACTAAAAGTGATTTCGTCATTCTCCCAAGCGATGATAAACGAAGTGGTCCATTTGACGAGATTAAACACTTGAAGGAATCTCTCCCTAGGCTAAAAGAATGCCATTTTACATTGACATGATTTTGAAATCCATAGTAGCAAAAAGCAAAAATATAATATCTTCATTTTTATTTTGCTTTTGAGATCCATTGACAAGGAGAATGGAATAATAAAGTCTGATGCACGTGATAACATAAAGTTACAGTGTACATAATGGACTGTCTTCCAATTTTCTTATTTCTCTTTCCGTATTTCGACTTACCTTTAGCCTATCGAAGGATCTCCGATCCACCGGCTTCCTTCGGCCCATCACTTCCTCTTTATGCGGTTTTTTTGGTTCTTCGCATTTTGCCGCGTAAATCCAGACTCCTTATTCGGGATTGGGGAGCATCGAGTCAGCAAGCAAGGACCGGGTGACCTGACAAAAAGCTCGGCACCTGGGAGGGCTTTCGAGTCGTCACTCGCTTCTTTCGTACTTAATGCGCCCTGTCCCCATCTACTTGGCTTTTAGTTGGACTTGTCCACTATATATGTAACCTGTGGCCATCAGCCAATCGCGAGTAGAGCAAGAGTAGAGAAAGAAATGACTGAGAGAGATGGAGAGAGGGACAGAGACGAGCTGCAGGAGCCAAGAACAGCAAGTGCATTGAACCCCTTTCTCATTCAGGGACAGTCTTTCTCAGTCCACACCCTTTAGCCACCCTTATCGTTATCAAGCCAACCTTAAATTCCGTTCATGCTACACAGGTCGTGCTTTCCTTTCTTTTTGGAGAGCTATTCTTCAATGGATTTCGTTTAAGATCATATTATCAATGTACGTAAGTGGGTCAATATTTGTCAACTACTCGACTGAAAAATCAATCGTGCTTCATGGGACTCATACTTGGGCAAAGAGGTGTAAATTTTAGCCTTGCACGGATACTATATATTTTGTGGTGATATAACTATGTTATAAATCAATTTTTCATAACTTCAATTCGCTGTCGAAAATAATAGTTCTTCCAACTCTTTATGAGAATTCTTAAGTTTGGGACATGGAAATGAAATATTAAATATGGAACATGATTGACAAGGACAAAGTATTTTTCCAACACCTACATGAAAACTGCGATTTTGCATACCTTTAGAGTGAACGCAAAGTACGTGATTTCAGAGCACTGGAGAAAAAAGACAGTTGACATATGTACAGTTGGCGATTTGACCATTTTGCTCCCTAGGGAAGAAATAAGAATGACGTCAGAGGGACTTCATGACATAACCTCAATGGACATATTAAATATAGACAGATTGCTTTTTTGCGATTCACTCTTGCAGACATAACAAATTCACACTTTTCTTATAAAGGTGTTGGAAAAAGTACCGTGTGTTACTAGGGAGAGAAGCGATTTCACTCGTGTGATTGCTCTTTTCTCTCCCTTGTAGCACAATATACTATTCTTCGTATTTTTGAGAAATTAATACCATTCTTCATTTATGTCCTAGCTCGCCATAGAACTCTTGTAAAAATAAATATTATAACACCAAATTTTACAACAAATAGTTTCTCCGTGAAATTAGATATAGACTTCTAAGAAAATTTAATTGAATACGTTATTATCATTAATTTATTCAATAAATGCACTTGGTTTTATCTTTACCGCTAAATTCGGGATGCTTCTTCATATCCACAACTTTGTTTCTATTAGTTTTATATTGCTGACATTCAGATTTCGCATTCTTTTGCAAATAAAAAATCTAACTACTCCACGGAGAAAAATGGATGTTCAAAAGTAAAATCTAGATGTTCAGGGTTAACATATTATATGTTTAACTATAGGACAACAATCTAGATGTTCGAAGTTAGCATCTGTAGATCTTAAAATGTGAAATGTTACCCTCTAACATTCAAAATGTTCAACTGAATAATCCGCGATATTACATGTATGGTTATGTCAAATTACGTCTGTAAATATTTGAGGAGTTTACTTATTTATGGTCACTTAAGGAATTAGTTGATAACTTATTTGTGAATTTTAAATTAAACTTTAATGTTCGTACACGAACGAAAAACAGATAAGGGGTATAAAATGTCGACCAGATGATGCATTCAGTCATGTTGAGGTTATATTCAATATTTCTAATTCAAAATAAAAACGGGAATGAATAATCGGAGAACGAATGATTTGGAATCTGAATTAAATATTCTATCTATTTTAAGTTACTTAAACTCAAGTTTTATTTCAAATTTATAAACCTTTTGTCAAATGTGTTAAGTCAATAAACCTAAAACATAAGATCGTTGTTCTCTTCTTTAGACAGAAAAATGTCGTTATCCAATTTGATCTAAGGACATCTAATTTTTATTCTTTGGAAATTGCAATGTGCGATGCGAATGCGCTCGAACGGTTTTAACATCTGAATGTGTTTCAGTTTGACATAAAAATATTTTTACGCCTAACATCTCAAAAAGATGTTAAACATTTGGCATGAATATCTGCGTATTAGGTGCTACAATATTACCCTTTGATCATCTACATTTGAACATCCATTTTTCTCCGTGTCGTGTTATATTTTACAAGAAATTGTGCCATATAAAAAATTACCATTGTGTTACATTATACTTTTGAAATTTTATAGCAAGACAATGTATTTAAATATTTAAACTGTTCAAATATATCCTAAATATATTAAAACAGTAATAAACAAATAAACGTAATACATAAAACCACATATCATACCGTAACCATATGAATTATACTTCAAGCAAAACGATGTCCTTGTTTGCACCAGCTTGAACTTGTAAGCGTGCAATTACGTTAATCATTTTCGTTCGATTTTTACTTGGAAAAATAACTTTGCTTTATGGCTTTAATTACAAAACCGTATAATGATACTAATTAAAACATGCAAGTAAAAGAGATATGATGATCTCTTTTCAAGGTACCCCTTAATTTCAGGTAATGTTAGCTCAACTCACTGACACGTAATTGTGCTCTCGCTGTCCGGATGCAGTGTTTCCTATGGTAGCAATTATTTCGCCCAGCGAACCAGCTATCTTTGCGACGCGTTCTCACGTTACATGGTTCGCGTGCACAAAAGAGAAACACTGAAGTAACAGGACTAAAATTTTTCGGTAGCAAATACATTTTTCATTTAATATAAGGAATAATGGTATGTCATTAAAATAGTTAAAAAATTATACCTAGTTCTTTATTGATTTTTATTCCGATTCCATCAAAAATATAAAAAATTATATCTTTTATCGACTAGATTTCTAAAATAATTTATGTTTCACATTCAAATTTATTATAATAAATATCCTAATAGAAACAAAGTTATTTTAGTCGTTTTTACTTTTTCATTAAATCCCGTGTAGAAATCGCCAAGTTACTCCCAGTGTCCACGCTGGGGAAGGCCGGGGGCCCCCAGCCTGGTTCTAGCTTGTATTTCCTAGTAGCTATAGCGCGAGCCGGGCTAGGTAGCAGTGCTCCTAATTCTGGTATTTTTTCGCACTACACATGAGTAGCGTCGACAACAGGATTGGTTAACGTTGTGGACGCGATGGGAACCGAATACATCCGAAGTAATCCGAACGTCGAGTATAACGGAGCGACAAGCGTGTGTCAATCAGTGTCATGTTTTTGGTGTTTTTAATTAAAATACATTTTCGTGCTCAGTTTAAACTGCTCGTTGATATTTTTCAAATGCAAGGAGAGGGACGTTTGTGAGAAGAACATGGTTGATAGTGCTAATGAAGTTTTCCTTTTATACTTTCCACGTCAAATGCTTCCCTGCTTGACACTTGATGTTTAGTTTTTTCTTTAAGTTCACGTTCTTGATGAACGTTTTTGTTTTTAATTTCATCAAGTTTATACTGAAAAAGAAGTAACAAGATGTGTGATACGCATAAAATGGATGGTTCCAGATTTGATCAATTCTTTATAGAAGAAGAACAAACCTTCCTAAAAATAAAATGGCGCTGAGCGGAATCGATAATAAGCTAGATTCAAGCCAGGACCAGGCTCGGCGATCGAGCCAGGCCCCGGACAGATTTAGCGTTTCATTCTAGCTCGACCCAGGCTTGATCGCTAGGCCATGGCCTAGTTTTTCCAGGCTTGGGCCCGCTCAGGCCCGTGAACAAATTTCCACGCGGGATCTATGCACATGGGTCTACTTTTGCGGAAGAATAACTTTGTTTATGTTTTCTTGGAACGTATGTGCCTGAACTACCAAATCATTTACCGTAATTACAAGTTAGGTTTTTTCTTAGCAAGTTCTTTTTCTAGTTCTAGTTTCTCCAAGTTCTTCCATTAACTTAAGCACGTCTGGTAACATGTCGATCGAGAACGTCGTTTCGTCGCGGATAAGACTGGAATGTATTAGCCGTCAATCGGCAAACAAAGACGGATGATGGTTGCTTCTCAAAGCGTGGATGGTCTTAATTAACCGCAAAGCAAGAAGCCGCTCATCACAATGGGCCCAAAACGAAACTCTGATTGCCGCCCACGTATGAGTCCTCGTACTTACGCGCTTCTTGCACACACTCCCCGAAATTCGCGTATTTGCACATTCTTGAGACTGCATGACGATGACACAACTCACGCGAGATGGAATTCGTTGTTTGCTCTTTACTGAGAAAAAGAGCTCATTAAATTCAACTTCCTTTTTAAAGAGCTGGTGTATTTTTAGTTGCTAGTTACTCGGAAATTGTCTGAATAATTTTTTTATTGGAAGGATCTCCCTACTTGCTTAGACTATTAGTTTGAAGAGAGAATCGTTGAAAAATTCCAGCTTAAGAGTTTAATCTAATGATTACCAGTTTACAAGTTTCATCAATTCTATTCTATGTTCTTTTCTAACTCCCATCCCTTTCCTCTTATCGCTCTTCCCCTGCGCTTCACCCAGCCCCTCTCCCCAACTCTTCTTACCACAGTACATTCATCTTCACTTCACCGCCTCTTTATTTACAATCCATTCCCCCTTCCTCGACAATTCTTCATCCCAACCCTTCTCTTCCTATCCCTCGCTATCCCACCCCATTCCATCATTCCTTGTTTCTTCCTTTTAAGCCCATTATTCCCCACCCATAGTCATCTCATCCTCTACCCATTTCCTTCCCTTTATTATCACCATGCACCTAATACATTGGGGCTGATTACAAAATACGTGAAAAGTTCAGGGGGGAGGTTGTCTGTCAATATAACGTTTTTCATTTTAAGAAGAATGGAAAAGGTATTACGTTTATGTGTGTGTTGGGGGGGGGGGGGGAAAGTTCCTGAAAAATTTATTTTGTATTTTGTATATAGCCCCTTTCATTTATCAGCTCCTGATCCTCACCATCTCTTTCCAACCCCATTCCATAATTTTATAAATCCTTATTTTTTATCCCTTCATCTCAACTTCACTTATCCGTCGTTGTCCCTCAACATCTCTTTCTGAATCTATCCAATCTCATTTTCTTATTCTTGGTTAAATCCACAATTACCCACCCCTTTACATCTCAACATCTATCTCTTTTTCTTGATTATCATTCCACCCATCAACCTTTCCTTTACCAGCCCATTGTGTACAATGTACACCATTCCTTTTCAAGCCCATCCCATTATTTCAGAGCTCCTTATGCCTCATCCCTTCCCCTTAACTCCACCAATTCTGACACCCTTTCCCCTTTCAGCCCGTGTCTACCGTTTCCCCGTGCACTCATACTTTTTTATCTACCATCTTATTATGTAATCCTTCGTCATTTGCCCTCCCCCCCATCCCTCTTTTGATCAACCCTAACTCCATTCCCCTTCACCTAGCCCTTAAAATTGGTTTCTCATGCTTATTTATGCTGAAGTTGAAGATCATTGTAATATGGGGCATTATTCCTAAACTGCCCCAACTCAAAAAGTCATGTTTTTCGATTGTCTCTAAATTCTAAGAATATGTTCGCCTACCCAACAGCAGTTAATCCGCAAACTTATAGACCTGGATTACCAACCCTCCCCAAGTGAGGGGGGGTTGAATTTTCAACCCCAATGCCTGCAGGGGTAGTTTCAAACGCCTGTAACTTCCTTTATAATTACGCGATTTAAAATTTTTATGAGGGTTTTTGAAAGTGTTTTTTACACGCTTTCATCCTATTTTATTATTTATAACAAAAAAAATTGTTTAAACAATTTTTACAATAAATCAATTGTTTATTTAACTTTTTTCACAATTTAGGCATCTACGATTTTTTTTTAAATAGTCTCAAAAGAAAGCTTGACCTTTTTACTATGAAAAATGTCTAATAAGAAAATGGACAAATTGAAATTCA